>NC_082662.1:157369147-157672178 GCF_025265405.1 Mesoplodon densirostris | reverse complement strand
ATGTTAATCAACCCTCATCAACTTCCTTCTGATTGAGGGACTCCATAACTTAACCTGACACCCGATTTTGAGAAGTGACTGTGCCTGCAGACAAGCGCGTAGGATCACAAAAATTGCCAGATCACTCACACTGCACTTGCTCCACAATTTTACCACAGTATCTCAAGGAATTACTTTCTCCATTCCCTTCTAAATTTGTTCAGAAGATGCTGTCTCTCCTATGCTTTTTGCACGTGATATACCCTACCTCTTATAGTTCATTGATTCATTCATTCATTCAAAAATATTTGTTGAGCATCTCTCTATGCTGTATGCTGGTGATAAAACAGTGTGGTAGTCTCTGCTTGTAAAGAGCTTACTGTCAAAAATATAGCTTACTAATGAGAAAAACAGGCAAAGACACAAGAAATCACAAAGTGCAAAGGTAAAGGTTAGAAAAGGATTTGGTCATAGCCAGTAAGACAGTGACCTAACCCAGGAAGGGCTAATTTCCTCAAAAAAGTAACCTCAAAATTTGACCTGAGGATGAGTAGGTCTTTAGTAAGACAAAGGAGGAATGAAGGAGAGAAACACCTGAAGATGTAAGGACTTTGTAAGCCACGTAACTATTTGATGCATATTTCTTGTGTCACCAACGTCATTGTAAAGTCTCCAAAGGCAGGGACTAAAACACACACCATGGGCTTCCCTGGTGGTGCAGTGGTTGAGAATCTGCCTGCTAATGCAGGGGACATGGGTTCGAGCCCTGGTCTGGGAGGATCCCACATGCTGTGGAGCAACTAGGCCCGTGAGCCACAATGACTGAGCCTGCACGTCTGGAGCCTGTGCTCCGCAGCAAGAGAGGCTGCGATAGTGAAAGGCCCGCGCACTGCGTTGAAGAGTGGCTCCCACTTGACACAACTAGAGAAAGCCCTTGCACAGAAATGAAGACCCAACATAGCAAAATAAATAAATTAATTAATAAACTCCTACCACCAACATCTAAAAAAAAAAAAACACACACACACACACAATGTCACTTCCTTGGCACCTAATACTAAGACCTCTCTCTAACAGGCACATGACATCTACTGGCTACTGTGAAAGAGAATCCCGTTTTTGATATGTCTCAGTTGTCAATTTTGGAGGAAAAGTACTAGCCCTCAGGTGGGATAGCCCGCTCATCCACTGGCTTAATTGACAACAGAATGGTCATAATATGCAGAAGATGAGGGATCCTCCACTCTTTCTTTGTCAGAGAGTGTAGTAGAGAATTAGACTCCTCCACCATCAACTATCCTCCTGTACACTGCCGATCTCCTGAGACTGGGAGGTGGTGAGAGTTGGGAAACCTAGCCACGTCAGAAAGTGAGGGGAGCCATGTCTAAAGCCCCTCTGGCAAGCCTCTGTTGTCTGGCACAGGGCCTGGTGGTTTGAAAGAAGCACCTAGAAGGGGCACATCAGCCCCCACTTAGGAACCCTGTTCATAATTGTGTCTGTTCTAGACAGCTTCTCTTTGTTCTCATGATTAGGAAAAGAAGGTCGAATGGTAGTGCTCACACTCAGATAGGCTCCTCCTATGACCCTCCCCAGAAAGAGCAGAGAAACTGCGCAGGCAGGAGCAAAGAGATGGCAGTTTGGTAGCAGAATCCCACCCTTATTCTCTTTACTCAGCCCCACCTGGCTCTTTACCAAGTCAGGCCAGAAGCACTGCCAGCTCCGGTCCCAACCTACTCAGGGCAAACCACTCAGATGATTTACTCACAAGCCAATGATGTAAATGTTGAAGAACATAGATTTTAAAATGCTTGACTTTTCTGAAAATGCCTGGATAACGTGAGCTCTAAATAACTAATACTCAGCAAGTAAAACATGTTATCTGAACAGTAGGATTCTGGCTCTTAGGAGATTCTACCCATAAGTCTCCCAAGTCTCCTAGGCAAGATTCTTTGCAAAGTCATCTTCAACTAAGCTAGGAAATCTATGGAGAAAAATGGAAAAGACATATATAGGGACAGCTAGGAGTAAATGGGAGTGAGAACATTAGTAATGTGAGTTCTCGATCTCGTGCATACCTCCAGGCCGGTATTCTGTTGAGTTGTTACAGAACATGGCAAACAGTAAGATGAAAATTAAAACAAAACAGGGAAAAAAACAGAGTTTTAAAAACAGATAAAATATAGACTAGAAATAAAAGACCAGAAACTTTAAAATGAGTTACAGATAACTGAAAGCAACAAAAGAAAGATTTAAAATTTAGGCTCAATATTTCAAATGATTAAGTGTTGAAAAATAAGGCAGAGCCAAATAACTGGTGAGAAACCAAACAGAAGCCCTGAGCTATCAAGGCAAGAGATTAAAATGTGAAAGTTAAAAAATGTAAGAGTATGATAAATCTAAAATCCAAAGATAAACTTAGAGCTTTGGGGAAATAGGGCTAAGAATCAATAGAAAGAAAAAGCAAGGGTGTATCTGAAGGGGTGTGTGGGGCAGAGAAGGAGAGAAAAAAGGAGAATGCTGGTGGGAGGAAGATAAGAAGAGAGGGTCTGATGGGAGGGTCTTGAACACTTGGCTTCTGAACAGAGAGTGGGCTGCTCGGGCCACAGCATCCCTGCTGCATATTGGAGACAAATGTATCTAGACAAATGCAGCCATTTCTGTCTTGACCCTACAGAATGCTTCTGGAGATTTCTGCCTCAATACCGGGCTACAGTTTCACTCTGCCTATGGGGAAGAGGAAAGAGGCACAGATCCTCCAGAGCTGGGCCATAGATAACTAACCTTCTCAGATCCCACAGATTCCAAGAGCTTTGATCATGTTACATTTTCCCAGAGGAAAAGCTCTACGCTAAACCCTGCATCAGCCCTGCATCAGAACACTGGCCTGAGAGTCAGGAATCTGGTATTCATGACCCCACACTGCCCCCGCAGAGAGCTGACTGTTGCTGTCCATCTCCTAAACTCTCTGACTTTCATCATCATGTCTGATGTAGAAAAATATCAGCAGCTAAATTATATCCAGTCCATCAAAAACCGAGTTGGGCCAAGGAGATGCTGTCAGGTGGAGCCATTGGGATCACCCTAGGTCCTGTCTCCCAGAGTCCTAGCTGTTTTCCCCCTTTCTGCTTTCCAGTTCTTGCTCCTGTTACCTCTGGAGACTGATTTGGCTTGTCTCATCATCTCCCAGTGCACACCCACCATTTGACCCTGCTTTTTGAATCATGAACTGAACTCAACATCTCTCTGGTTCTCTGGGGCAAACCTGGATGTCCCATAGTGTTGACCTCATTTCTGTGTAATCCTGGGTAAGGCAGCTTCTGTTTCTTCTGATGATAACATATTCTGATTCTAATTCCAACCAGCTGTCTTAAAGCATTGGTCACAAGGGAGATTAGGAGATTGTGTCTGTTTGGTTCCATGTAAACCCATCCTGACTGCTAGAAAAACAAAGCAAAATGCATGCTGTATGAAGAATAAACCAGTCACATCATGTTCCTATGTGAGGGGCAGGCCAATTCATTTTTTAAAATCAAGACACTTTAGTAGGAAGCAAATTTCTCATATTTCTCTTGTTCTTCGCCCTCAACTAATTCTTTGAAATGTAAAGACAGCGCCATGGGAGAAATATGTCCTGGTATTACTAACACAGAGAAATCCTGGGAAACAAGAGAAGGTTTTGTTAGCATTGAGGTGATGTTCATTCAAACCTGTTATGCCTGACATTGCTCCCTGTCGTTTCACCTTAATAATGACTTTCCAGATATCAAGTGAAGGCAGCCTGAGTAATGCAACGGGAGAGGAATCCATCTGTGATGCTGCAAGTGACAACGCAGACCGATTTTCATGTTGCTTAAAGTGCATGATATGCCATTCCTGTAACACAACAGCTCACAAAAACCTGTCCATGGAAATAATGCTGGAGGAGCATATCAACTCTAGAGTATCAAATCTTCCTCTTGATAAACTACACTTGCAGATAGAGCAACAAATTAGGTCCCATGTGCTGAATGCGGAGGAACTTTAAAATAATATTTTATTTTTTGTTTCTGGGTGACCTGAGGCTGGAGAAAACAATGGGCAATTTAATGTAGACAACTGTGAAGTGTTGTCTTCAGGGCAAGGGATCCATGGAGTGAGCCCAGTGTGAGTGCAAAGTGGTAGAGCCAAGGGGTCCAGAGTGGGCCAGGCAAGTCAGTGAATGTTTTGCTTGGCTAGTTAGGACACCAGAGCATCCTCTTGACAAATGCTGACCTCCTTTGAAGATCTGGGTCAAGGTGGGGGAGGGAATACCTTTTGTTCATTAATCTCAGTGCTATTTGTTTTCCCTGGGCCTGGATTAGTGTCCTTTCAAAGAACAAGCCGGAAAAACAGTAATCAGTGTGTCAGGTTATCAGTTGAGGGCTCACAGCTTTACATTTCAACAAAAAAGCAGTCACCCAAGGGAGGAGTTAGGTAGGGATGTAGTCTCTTCTAAAATGCCAGGAATGTAAATTTGTGCAGCCACTACGGGGAACAGTATGGAGGTTCTTTAAAAATAGAGTTATCATATGATCCAGCAATCCCACTCCTGGGCATATATCCAGAGAAAACCCTAATTCCAAAAGATATATGCATCTCAATGTTCGTAGCAGCACTGTTTACAACAGCCAAGACATGGAAACAACCTAAATGTCCACTGACAGATGAATGGATAAAGAAGACGCAGTACATATATATAATGGAATATCAGCCATTAAAAAAGAATGAAATAATGCCATTTGCAGCAACATGGATGGACCTGGAGATTATCATACTAAGTGAAGTAAGTCAGACAGAGAAAGACAAATATCATATGATATCACTTATATGAAGAATCTAAAAAAAATGATAAAAATGAACTTATCTACAACACAGACTCACAGGCATAAAAAACAAACTTATGGTTACCAAAGGGGAAAGGTGTCTGGGGGGTAGGGATAAACTGGGAGTTCAGGATTGACATATACACACTACTATATTTAAAATAGATAACCGACAAGGACCTACAGTATAGCACAGTGAACTCTGCTCAGTAATCTGTAAGTTCTAAATGGGAAAAGAATTTGGAAAAAATTATATATAAATACATATCTATCTATCTCTCTCTCTATATATATGTATATATATATATATATATATATATATATATAACCGAATCACTCTGCTGTACACCTGAAACTAACACAATGTTGTAAATCTACTATAGTCCAATATAAAATAAAAATTAAATAATTAAATAAAAACAAATTCCGCCTAAAAAGGAATTTATAGAAAAAAAAATAATACAGTGATTGTTTGATCTATCTATCTGTTGAGAGAAGGGAGACAAAAGGCAACCATGGTTAAAATAAATAAATAAATAAAATTCCCAGATCTTCCCTTTATCCAGAAGCCCCCACTCCCAACTTTCAGGAGAGCACACGCACACCCAGATGTCAAAAGGCACATACCACTGCCCAGTGTGGATCTTATTTGAGATACAACTATATCTGAGTCTATAATAATAAGAAATGAGTCTTATTATTCAGTTGAGTTTGGCACCCATGAAGTCAACACATGTCAGGCCTTTGACAACACCTCCATTTCTCCTTCCAGACTTTTCTTTAAGAAGAAATCTAGAGCAATGCCTCAGCCTTCTTAGTGACTGAGGAGTCCAACTCCATTGTGTCTCAGTTATGTAGAACCAGGGCTTAGTAGACTCACCTCCCATCCTCTCAAAACTCAGCTTGCACACATCCCTACATTCTGTCAACAGAACTTCCCTGAACCTCCTCTCCCATGGAAATGAGTACTGTCAACGTGACTCTTCAGTGTCTGTGTTTTCAGGCTCTTGTTAATTGCAAATTATTCTGTTATGAATTACTTTATGCATTTTGACTCACAGTCAGAAGGTGACTCCACCCAAATTCATCTTCTTTATGAATCTTCTCTCTGTTGGAAACACTAGATGAGGTTTTGCACTTCTCCTCAGAGGTCCAAGCACATGTTCCTTCTAGACAGGGATTTTCACCTGCAAAAATAAACCTCTTAGTATCATCTCAGCACAAATATTTTAATAATCTGGCTTCTTTTTAAATACCTACTGGCCCAATAATAGTGAGGGAAAAGTGGGGATTCTTAATCCTTAAAGATAATTAGGTTTAGGGAGAATCATTGAAGATGATAAAATGATAAAAATAAAAAAAGACAAATTAAAAAAATCTGTTAATATGGAGTAAAGTGTTCAGACTTTGTGAGCATTAACTCAAATTTTCCTTTTTTTAACTCTCAGTGTTGTTAATAAGTCACTTGATACAGAGTGACAAGAAGAGAAAGAGATGGGTTGAAGTGAGGATACTAAAAAGTTCAGGTTCCCACGGTGAGTGACAAACCAAACATGAGATGATCCTTTTAGGAAGCCACCAATTGGAGTACATCAACTGGAGTATGTTATTGTTTAAAAATAAAGAGGGCTTCCCTGGTGGCGCAGTGGTTGGGAGTCCGCCTGCCGATGCAGGGGACGCGGGTTCGTAACCCGGTCTGGGAAGATCCCACATGCCACGGAGCGGCTGGGCCCGTGAGCCATGGCCGCTGGGCCTGCGCATCCGGAGCCTGTGCTCTGCAGCGGGAGAGGCCACAGCGGTGAGAGGCTCTGCGTACCGCAAAAAAAAGAAAGAAAGAAAGAAAAAGTCAAGCAACTCAATTTCCTTTTACTAGAGAGATTCAGCTAGGGTAGCAGTGCAAGATGGGTACATCTATTTTATTTTCAGATGCACGTATCATGGAAAGAGTCCACACGAGAGCCATGAATGTTACCATAATTCTTGAAGGTGCCATCAGTGAGAATGGGCTGTGGAGCTGGATGAAAGTTGTGTACGTCCTTCTAGCAGTGCCACTTATGAACAATGTGACAAGGACTGAAGTTCTGCATGCAGATTGCTGATACAACTGTTTGCATACAAAATGTCTCTGTGCTCTAATATTGCCTGCCTGCCTTAAATCATCATTTCCTAGGTGCCTACCCAAAAGGCTTATCTGCTCTTGCCCAACATCTAATGGGCAATCAAGTAAATGTACCACATTTAAACTCCTAGAATCGTAGAGCTGGAGGAAATCTTAGAGATACTTTTGTAACCCAATTCTTATTCAATAATATTGTCTTTCCCTCAAATTATAAAATTGACATGTGCTTATTTTAAGGAGTATGAAAAACAGTATGAAAATGAAATAACCTATAATTCACTTATCAGAATTCTGAATTTCTTCTTAGGTTTTTTTGTGGGAGGATGGTATATATATGTATATAAATATTTGTATATATGGTAAATATATATGTGCACATATATGTACACACACATACAGATGCACACACTGACGCATACATTTTTCCTGCATGTTTTATTTTATTTTTTTAATAGATCTTTATTGGATTATAATTGCTTCACAATACTGTGTTAGTTTCTGCTGCACAACAAAGTGAATCAGCCACATGCATACATATACCCCCACATCCCCTCCCCCTTGATCCTCTCTCCCACCCTCCCTATCCCACTCCTCTAGGTCATTGCAAAGCACCGAGCTGATCTCCCTGTGCTATGCTGCTGCTTCCCATTAGCTAACTATTATACATTTGGTAGTGTATATATGTTGATGCTACCTTCACAGCTCATGGTATTCAATATCAAAAAAACAAACAGTCCAATTAAAAAATGGGTGGGAGACCTAAACAGACATTTCATCAAAGAAGACATACAGATGGCCAAGAGGCACATGAAAAGCTGCTCAACATCACTAATTATTAGAGAAATGCAAATCAAAACTACAATGAATTATCACCTCACACCAGTCAGAATGGCCATTATCACATACATTTTTTAGCTTACAAAATTGAGATTATACTGAAAGTCCAGCTTCTAACAATATGTACATGAAATTAATTTTCCCATATCAGTAAATATTCTTCAAAAGCCACAATTAAAAAAATTTAGTGAGGTGTTATACACATAATGTAAAATTAACCATTTTAAAATGAACAATTCAATGGCATCTAGTACTTTCACAATGTTGTGCAACCACCACCTCTATCTAGCTCCAGAACATTTCTGTCACTCCAAGACAAAACCCCACACCCATTAAGCAGTTTTTCCCACTGTTTCCTGCCCCGCCCCCAGAGCCTGGACACTACCAATCTACATTCTGTCACTATGAATTACCTATTATGGATATTTCAGATACATGGAACCATACAACATGTGACCTTTTGTGTCTGGTTTCCTTCCCTTAGCATACATTTTTTGAGGTTCATCCACGTTGTAGCATGTATCAGTACTTCATACTTTTTTATGTTTGAAAAGAGTCCACAGCATGTGTATACCACAATTCGCTTTGCTATTCAACTATTAATAGGCATTTGGACTGTTTCCACCTTTTGGCTATCCTGAACAGTGCTGCTGTGAACATGTGTGTACATAAACTTCTTTGAGTGCTTGTTTTCAATTCTTTTGGGTATATATGAAGGAGAAGAATTACAGGATCCTGTGGTAATTCTGTTTAAGTTTTTACTTAACCACGAAATTATTTTCCATAATTGGATCATTTTACATCTCCACCAGCAATGCACTAGGGTTCTACTTTCTCCACATCCTCACCGGCACTTGTTATCTTATGCTTTTAAAAAGTATATACCCATCTATTACAGTGGGTATTAAGTGGTATCTCATTATGGTAAAACCACAATTTTTAAATATCATCTGGTTTTTCCATAATATGTTAACCAGTCCCTATTCTGTTGTTGGCATTTAGGTTGTATTGAAATTGCCCCATGGTAAATAGTTATCTGATGAAATGCTTACATGATACATAAATCTTTAATTAAATTTCATTATTTCCTTATTGAAAGTTCCTGGGGACAGTCATCTGATTTTGCAGATGAAGAATCTGAGTTAACAGTTGCTGAGACCATAACTTGGGTTGCCTATATTTCAGCCAGTGCTTTCCATTAATTTTTTTGATGAGGTCAGGTGTTTCACATGTCAGATGTGTTGCATGTTAGGTGGAACTCAGCTAAGAAATAGTGAATTCTTCAGTGTTGGGTCTGATGCTCTGTGGAACTGATGACTCCAAAGCTACTTCTAGCACTATTTTGACGTATTCTATTTTGCTCTAAATAGAGAAAATGCTGTAAACACAGCAAAACACTATGTGCTCCATTGTGTACCGTGTACCATCAACAAATTAACATGCATCGCCTTAAATAAAGTCTACCATTACTCCATCAATTCTGCATGTGCTACAGACTCCTAGTAGAGCGTGCTCAACTCAATCACACTGGGCCTGGTGCCCTTCTGTGACATTGTTTTTCCACCTCTATGGCGTTCTGTGAGAGGGTAAGAGGATGACATGTAGGTTTGTGCTCTCATTGGTAGACCTCTATTTAAATGGCATTTTCAATGAGGTTCGAGTTGTTAAGAGAGTGAAATGCAATGATACATTTTGAAGTTTTTAGTGAGATCCCAAAAAGAAATATATCCAACCACATACAGTGCATAAAACTACAGTCTGTTTCCCCTCTAATTGGTAATAAATGTAAATGTTTAGTTATGCCTGACTAGGGAGCTATGAACAACACATCTGTCTGACTGCTTTTTCAGTCTTCACAAGGACTGCAGCATTTATACCATCTGTAGCTTGTGAAGGAAGAAAGAGACAGAGAAAAAGTGAGACTGAAATGTAGAGCATGGATATTACTAGAAGTTCATAAGGAATTGACTCGTTCAAAAAATATTTATTGAGCATCTATTATAGCCTGGGAACTAGGAAAGAAATAGAGGGAGATAATAAATATCTTCCCTTCTTAAATTCTGAATCAATTGATGGGGTGAGGGTCAGGCAAATGAAGATATAAATGTCAAATCTGTTACTGAAAACAAATTCTCTAGTATCAGTTATTGGGTTGGGGTAAGAATGGGTTTCCTAACAGTGAACTCCAGGATTAAACAGGCCCACCTGCCCAGACATAGGTAGCACTGGAGAACGGCAGGCCTTGCCCACAGGGGCAGAGCCCTGACTATTTATCTTGTGGCCTGGCCAGGAGAAGAGCAGGCAGCTCTCTGCAGGTCAGCAGGGCTGGTAGAGGGAGAGGAGGGCTAGGGCAGGTTACAGGCCAGTCTTCCTTGTCTACTCAGTCAGATGAGTGAGGGGGTAACAGGGAAAGACCAGGACATACACACAAATACTCTGACTCTCTGCCCTGCCTATAGGTTAGGGTCAACTGGGAGCTTTAGAAAAATCTAGATTCAGTCCCCAAACCTAGAGATTCTGATTCCAGCAGGCATGGATTGGGCATGGATATTTTTAAAAACTCCCCACATAACTCTAAGTGTGCAGCTAGGGGTTGAGCATCACCTAATAGAAACTGAGGGGAAATGAACCCCCCGTTTCCCACAGCCCATCAGATACAATTATACATGAGGAACAGTTCCTATCTTCCAGAATCTCTCACTCTCCTGAGAGAGAAGTCATGGAAGCAACCACAGCACTGTTCACCGAGTGCCGTGGGCACTCAGAGGGTGGAAAGACCAAAGGCCCAGGGTGCCAGAGACCTTCCCAGGACCATGGGTGTCCTGGGTTCAGAAGATCACCCTGACAGCTGTGGAAGAGGCAATAAGAGAGAGGCAGATGACCAAGAGACCCGCTATGAAATTACAATAGATCAAGAGAGAGAATAAAGTAAAAAAGGAAGCAAGGCAGCTATGGACACAGATTCCTCATTAATTAGCATCCTTCCGGGTTCAGACTTGGAATAAAAAACTTTCCTTTCTCGAGCAGGCTGTCTGTGGTCTGCCTTGGCCACATGTGTGGCCTCCACTGGGGGCTGTGGTACTGTGCTGAGGAGCTCACATTTCTTGGGGTTACACTGAGGATTAGAGGAGGGGATGTCTATCAAGTACATAGCCTAGTGCCTGGCACAGAGTACATCCTTATTACATGTTAGGTGCTACTGTTGTTTGTTTTGAGAAGCCACAGAAGCTACAGCAACAAGGTCTTTCCTTGGCTTGTTTGCTTTGATCTCTGATTCACTTGTATGAAAGTAGAGATTTAAAAGGCTTATCACGAACTAACAGTTTTGCAGAAATTTCAGATGTTTTAGTCCATTTTTTGGTTCAAACATCAGTATTTGGCAAAAAAAGAAAAAAATGTTGTGGATTCCCAAACATTATATCTTAATGAGTTTTAATGATCACCAGACCCTAAACCAGAATTCAATACCAAACAAGTATTTTTTCTTTTCATTTAACTCTCATAGCTAGCCTGTGATGTGCATTTCACAGATGAGAAGCTGAGGTTTGGAGAAGTTAAATAAGATTTCTAATGTCAGCTTTTAAGTAACAAAGGAAGGATGAAAAGCAGGGCTTTTGATTCCATATCTGGCTCTGTTTCAATTATATTACACCAAATTAACAGTGCTTATTGTCTACAAGGACAAGAAGGAAAAGAAAAGTACGATTCGTTAAGTCCTCCAGAAGTACTGCCTATAAGTTGCCTTTGTGGTATATGGAGATAGGGTTTTAACAATTTGAGAATTCTTGCTATGTTCTATTTCCAAGAATCGTCACTGTTCCCCTTCTATACATTGGAAAAACTCCTTACGTGAAGTCGAGAGTAAATAGATATTCATACTCTCTATGAATTTGTTCTTCAATGGGTCTATGGGGGACCCTGAAGAATATGGAAAAAAATGAGAACTTTTTGAACTCAGAGTCACTCTTTTCCCCAATTAGATTGCATGCCATGTCCCTAAGACAAGTATACTCATTTTAGGTTTTATGTGCCTGCAGACAATCCATGGGAAATACCATGAAGAATGTTGGCCATAAATTCCTTAACTTTGCACTTCTGACTTGCGTTTGATGAAGAACTTTTTTATTTTTTAACATCTTTATTGGAGTATAATTGCTTTACAGTGTTGTGTTAGTTTCTGCTGTAAAACAAAGCGAATCAACTATATGCATATGTATATCACCTCCCTCTTGCGTCTTCCTCTCACCCTCCTTATCCCACCCCTCTAGGCGGTTGCAAAGCACGGAGCTAATCTCCCTGTGCTATGAAGCTGCTTCCCACTAGCTACCTATTTTACATTTGGTAGGTCTATATGTCAACGTTACTCTCTCACATTGTCCCAGCTTACCACTCCCTCTCCCCGTGTCCTCAAGTCTATTCTCTATGTCTGTGTCTTTATTCCTGTCTTGTGCCTAGGTTCAAAAATTGGTGCTGAGTTATGTCAAAAGCTTTTTCTGCATCTATTGAGATAATCATATGGATTTATCCTTGAATTTGTTAATATGGTTTATCACATTGATTGATTTGCATATATTGAAGAATCCTTGCATTCCTGGGATAAACCTCACTTGATCATGGTGTATGATCCTTTTAATGTGCTGCTGGATTCTGTTTGCTAGTATTTTGTTGAGGATTTTTGCATCTATGTTCATCAGTGATATAGGTCTGTAGTTTTCTTTTTTTTTGTAATATCTTTGTCTGTTTTTGGTATCAGGGTGATGGTGGCCTCGTAGAATGAGATTGGGAGTGTTTCTACCTCTGCTATATTTTGGAAGATTTTGAGAAGTATAGGTGTTAGCTCTTCTCTAAATGTTTGACAGAACTCGCCTGTGAAGCCATCTGGTCCTACACTTTTGTTTTTTGGAAGATTTTTAATCACAGTTTCAATTTCAGTGCTTGTGATTGGTCTGTTTAGATTTTCTATTTCTGCCTGATTCAGTTTTGGAAGGTTGTGCTTTTCTAAGAATTTGTCCATTTCTTCCAGGTTGTCCATTTTATTGGTATAGTGTTGCTTGTAGTAATCTCTCATGATCCTTTCTATTTCTGCAGTGTCAGTTGTTACTTCTCCTTTTTCATTTCTAACTCTATTGATTTGAGTCTTCTCCCTTTTTTTATTGATGAATCTGGCTAATGGTTTACAATTTTGTTTATCTTCTCAAAAAAGAGCTTTTAGTTTTATTGATCTTTGCTATTGTTTCCTTCATTTCTTTTTAATTTATTGCTGACCTGATCTTTATGATTTTTTTCCTTCTGCTAACTTTGCAGGTTTTTTTGTTCTTCTTTTTCTAATTGCTTTAGGTGTAAGGTTAGGTTGTTTGAGATTTTTCTTGTTCCTTGAGGTAGGATTGTATTGCTATAAATTGCCCTCTTAGAAATGCTTTTGCTGCATCCCATAGGTTTTGCGTTGTTGTGTTATCATTGTCATTTGTTTCTAGAAATTTTTGATTTCCTCTTGATTTCTTCAGTGATCTCTTGGTTATTTAGTAGTGTAATGTTTAGCCTCCATGTGTTTGTATTTTTTACAGTTTTTTTCCTGTAACTGATATCTAGTCTCATAGCACTGTGGTTGGAAATGAAACTTGATAAGATTTTAATTTTCTTATATTTACCAAGGCTTGATTTGTGACCCAAGATATGATCTATCCTGGAGAATGTTCCATGAGCATTTGAGAAGAAAGTGAATTCTGTTGTTTTTGGATGGAATGTCCTATAAATATAATTTAAGTCCATACTGCTTAATGTGTCAGTTAAAGCTTGTGTTTCCTTATTTATTTTCATTTTGGATGATCTGTGATTTGGTGAAAGTGGGGTGTTAAAGTTCCATACTATTATTGTGCTACTGTTGATTTCCCCTTTCATGGGCTGATAGCATTTGCCTTATGTATTGAGGTGCTCCTATGGTGGGTGCATAAATTTTCACAACTGTTATGTCTTCTACTTGGATTGATCCCTTGATCATTATGTAGTGTCCTCCTTTGTCTCTTGTAATAGCCTTTATTTTAAAGGCTATTTTGTCTGATATGAGAAATGTTACTCCAGCTTTCTTTTGATTTCCATTTGCATGGAATATCTTTTGCATCCCTTCACTTTCAGTCTGTATGTGTCCCTGAGTCTGAATTGAGGGCAGTCTCAATTCTTTTCTTAATTGTTTTTGAAAAGAAGAGAGAGAGAAAGGACCCAAGAAAATATTTGAATAGATTAGAATCAAAAACTTCCCTAACATGGGAAAGGACATAGCCACCCAAGTCCAGGAAGCACAGAGAGCCCAAACAGGATAAACCCAAGGAGACACACGCTGAGACACATAGTAATCAAATTGGCAAAAATTAAAGACAAAGAAAAAATTATTGAAAGCAGCAAGGGAAAAAAGAAAAATAACATACAAGGGAACTCCCATAAGGTTAACAGCTGATTTCTCAGCAGAAACTCTACAAGCCAGTAGGGAGTGGCATGACATATTTAAAGTGATGAAAGGGAAGCACCTACAACCAAGATTACTCTACCTGGCAAGGATCTCATTCAGATTCAATGGAGAAATCAAAAGCTTTAAAGACAAGCAAAAGCCAACAGAATTCAGCACCACCAAACCAGCTCTACAACAAATGCTAAAGGAACTACTCTAAGTGGGAAACAGAAGAGAAGAAAAGGACCTACAAAAACAAACCCAAAACAATTAAGAAAATGGTAACAGGAAAACACATATCGATAATTACCTTAAACGTGAATAGATTAAATGCTGCAACCAAAAGACACAGCCTCACTGAATGGATACAAAAACAAGACCCATATATCTACTGTCTACAAGAGACCCACTTCAGACCTAGGGACACATACAGACTGAAAGTGAGGGGATACAAAAAGATATTCCATGCAAATGGAAGTCAAAAGAAAGCTGGAGTAGCAATTCTCATATCAGATAAAATAGATTTTAAAATAAAGAATGTTACAAGAGACAAGGAAGGACACTACATAATGATCAAGGGATCAATCCAAGAAGAACATATAACAATTATAAATATATATGCACCCAACATAGGAGAACCTCAATACATAAGGTAACTGTTAACAGCTATAAAAGAGGAAATCGACAGTAATACAATAATAGTGGGGGAATTTAACACCTCACTTATACCAATGGACAGATCATCCAAACAGAAAATTAATAAGGAAACACAAGCTTAAAATGACACAATAGACTAGATAGATTTAATTGATATTTATAGGACAATCCATCCAAAAACAACAGATTACACTTTTTTCTCAAGTTCACATGGAACATTCTGCAGGACAGATCACATCTTGGGTCACAAATCAAGCCTCAGTAAATTTAAGAAAATTGAAATCATATCAAGCATCTTTTCTGACCACAAGCTATGAGATCAGAAATCAATTACAGGGGGAAAAAATGTAAAAAACACAAACATATGGAAGCTAAACAATATGTTACTAAATAACCAAGAGATCACTGAAGAAACAAAGAGGAAATAAAAAAATACCTAGAGACAAATGACAATGAAAACACGATGATCCAAAACCTATGGGATGCAGCGAAAGCAGTTCTAAGAGCGAAGTTTATAGCAATACAAGCCTATATCAAGACACAAGGAAAATCTCAAATAAACAATCTAACCTTACACCTAAAGGAACTAGAGAAAGAAGAACAAATAAAACCCAAAGTTAGCAGAAGGAAAGAAATAATAAAGAACAGAGCAGAAATAAACGAAATGGAAACAAAGAAAACAGTAGCAAAGATCAATAAAACTGAAAGCTGGTTCTTTGAGAGGATAAACAAAATTGATAAACCTTTGGCAAGACTCATCAAGAAAAAGAGGGAGATGACTAAAATCAATGAAATTAGAATTGA
This sequence comes from Mesoplodon densirostris, assembly GCF_025265405.1. NCBI lineage: Eukaryota > Metazoa > Chordata > Mammalia > Artiodactyla > Ziphiidae > Mesoplodon > Mesoplodon densirostris. The sequence continues at coordinate 157,656,499 of NC_082662.1, read as the reverse complement.
AAAAGGATAAGTTACAACAGACACTGCAGAAATACAAAGCATCCCAAGAGCCTAGTGCAAACAATTCTATGCCAATAAAATGGACAGCCTGGAAGAAATGGACAAATTCTTAGAAAGGTATAATGTTCCAAGACTGAACCAGGAAGAAATAGAAGATATGAACATACCAATCACAAGTAATGAAATTGAAACTGTGATTAAAAATCTTTCAGCAGGGCTTCCCTGGTGGCACAGTGGTTGAGAGTACGCCTGCTGATGCAGGGGACATGGGTTCGTGCCCCTGTCCGGGAAGATCCCACATGCCGCAGAGCTCCTAGGCCCGTGAGCCATGGCCGCTGAGCCTGCGTGTCCGGAGCCTGTGCTCCACAACAGGAGAGGCCGCAGCAGTGAGGGGCCCGTGTACTGAAAAAAAAAAAAAAAAATCTTTCAGCAAACAAAAGTCCAGGATCAGATGGCTTCACAGGTGAATTCTATGAAACATTTAGAGAAGAGCTAACACCCATTCTTCTCAAACTCTTCCAAAAAATTGCAGAGGAAGGAACACTCCCAAACACATTGTATGAGGCCACCATCACACTGATACCAAAACCAGACAAAGATACTACAAAAAAAGAAAATTACAGACCAATATCACTGATGAATATAGATGCAAAATCCTCAACAAAATACTAGCAAACAGAATCCAACAACACATTAAAAGGATCATATACCATGATCAAGTGGGATTAATCCCAAGGATGCAAGGATTCTTCAATATATGCAAATCAGTCAATGTGATACACCATATTAACAAATTGAAGAATAAATCCAGATGATCATTTCAGTAGATGCAGAAAAAGTTTTTGACAAAATTCAACACCTATTTATGATAAAACCTGAAAGTGGGCATAGAGGGAACCTACCTCAACATAATAAAGGCCATATACGAAAAACCCAGAGCAAACATCATTCTCAATGGTGAAAAACTGAAAGCATTTCCTCTAAGATCAGGAGCAAGACAAGGATGTCCACTCTCACCACTGTTATTCAACATAGTTTTGGAAGTCCTATCCACAGCAATCAGAGAAGTAAAAGAAATAAAAGGAATACAAATTGGAAAAGAAGAAGTAAAACTGTCACTGTTTGCAGATGACATGATACTATACATAGAGAATCCTAAAAATGTCACCAGAAAACTACTAGAGGTAATCAATGAATTTGGTAAAGTTTCAGGATACAAAATTAATGCACAGAAATCTCTTGCATTCCTATACACTAATGATAAAAAGTTTGATAGAGAAATTAAGGAAACACTTCTATTTACTACTGCAACAAAAAGAATAAAATACCTAAGAATAAACCTACCTAGGGAGACAAAAGACCTGTATGCAGAAAACTATAAGACACTGATGAAAGAAATTAAAGATGATACCAACAGATGGAGAGATATACCATGTTCTTGGTTTGGAAGAATCAATATTGTGAAAATGAGTATACTACCCAAAGCAATCTACAGATTCAATGCAATCCCTATCAAATTACCAATGGCATTTTTTACAGAACTAGAACAAAAAATCTTAGAATTTGTATGGAGACACTAAAGACCCCGAATAGGCAAAGTAGTCTTGAGGGAAAAAAAGGGAGCTGGAGGAATCAGACTCCCTGACTTCAGATTATACTATAAAGCTACAGTAATCTAGACAACATGGTACTGGCACAAAAACAGAAATATAGATCGATGGAACAGGAACAAAAGCCCAGAGATAAACCCACACACATATGGTCACCTTATCTTTGATAAAGGAGGCAGGAATGTACAGTGGAGAAAGGACAGCCTCTTCAATAAGTGGTGCTGGGAAAACTGGACAGGGACATGTAAAAGTATGAGATTAGATCATTCCCTAACACCATACACAAAAATAAGCTCAAAATGGATTAAAGACCTAAATGTAAGGCCAGAAACTATCAAACTCTTAGAGGAAAACATAGGCAGAATACTCTATGACATAAATCACAGCAAGATCCTTTTTGACCCACCTCCTAGACAAATGGAAATAAAGACAAAAATAAACACATGGGACCTAATGAAACTTACAAGCTTTTGCACAGCAAAGGAAACCATACACAAACCAAAAGACAACCCTCAGAATGGGAGAAAATATTTGCAAATGAAGCAACTGACAAAGGATTAATCTCCAAAATTTATAAGCAGCTCAATAACAAAAAAACAAACAACCCAATCCAAAAATGGGCAGAAGACCTAAACAGACATTTCTCCACAGAAGATATACAGACTGCCAAGAAACACATGAAAGAATGCTCAACATCTTTAATCATTAGAGAAATGCAAATCAAAACTACAATGAGGGGCTTCCCTGGTGGCGCAGTGGTTGAGAGTCCGCCTGCCGATGCAGGGGACATGGGTTCGTGCCCCAGTCCGGGAAGATCCCACATGCCGCGGAGCGGCTGGGCCCGTGAGCCATGGCCGCTGAGCCTGCGTGTCCGGAGCCTGTGCTCCGCAACGAGAGAGGCCACAACAGTGAGAGGCCCACGTACCGCAAAAAAAATAAATAAATAAATAAAATAAAACTACAATGAGATATCATCTCACACCAGTCAGAATGGCCATCATCAAAAAATCTAGAAACAATAAATGCTGGAGAGGGTGTGGAGAAAAGGGAACACTCTTGCACTGCTGGTGGGAATGTGAATTGGTACAGCCACTATGGAGAACAGTATGGAGGTTCCTTAAAACACTACAAATAGAACTACCATATGACCCAGCAATCCCACTACTGGGCATATACCCTGAGAAAACCATAATTCAAAAAGTCATGTACCAAAATGTTCATTGCAGCCCTATTTACAATAGCCTGGAGATGGAAACAACCTAAGTGTCCATCATCGGATGAATGGATAAAGAAGATGTGGCACATATATACAATGGAATATTACTCAGCCATAAAAAGAAATGAAATTGAGCTATTTGTAATGAGGTGGATAGACCTAGAGTCTGTCATACAGAGTGAAGTAAGTCAGAAAGAGAAAGACAAATACCATATGCTAACACATATATATGGAATTTAAGAAGGAAAAAAAATGTCATGAAGAACCTAGGGGTAAGACAGGAATAAAGACACAGATCTACTAGAGAATGGACTTGAGGATATGGGGAGGGGGAAGGGTAAGCTGTGACAAAGCGAAAGAGAGGCATGGACATATATACACTACCAAACGTAAGGTAGATAGCTAGTGGGAAGCAGCTGCATAGCACAGGGAGATCAGCTCGGTGCTCTGTGACCGCCTGGAGGGGTGGGATAGGGAGGGTGGGAGGGAGGGAGACGCAAGAGGGAGGGGATATGGGAACAGATGTATATGTATAACTGATTCACTTTGTTATAAAGCAGAAACTAACACACCATTGTTAAGCAATTATACTCCAATAAAGATGTAAAGAAAAAAAAATTCTTGGCCCTGGGGATGGAGTTTAGGTGGGGGTGGAACTTAGGCAGGGGCGAGGTTTAGGGTGGGGCAGGACCTAGGCGGCTGGGGGCAGTGACGTTTGAGCATGGGGCGGGGCCTACATGGGGCGACGTTCAAGCGTGGGGCGGCGTCTTTGCTTAGGACCTGCAAGGAAGTGGAGAGGCCGCAGGTCGAAAGGAGGGCCTCTGGAGTGTGGAGTTCCGGAGTTTGGAGGTAGGGCCCTGGGTGGGGGTGTAGCTGCGGGGCTTGGGTTCTGCGCCGCAGGAGGGAGGCTCCGAAGGCAGAGGATTAGGCCTGGGAGCCCAACAGTCTCCCTGGTGCCTATGTGGACAGGGAAAGCGCTGGCTGCGTTCCCTTCTGTTCCTCCGCGCCCCTCCCCCACTGTCTCCCCCAGGGTCTCCCCTGTCGCCGCTTGACCCCTAACCGTGGGTGGGTCCTGCAGGGTGTAGGAAGTCCTCCCCTCCCCCAGCCGCCCCTCAGGGGCACGAGTCCTGTCCGCCTCCCCTTCTCCTCCCTCTTCACCCCCCCCCCCCACGCCCCACGTCCTACCTGGGGTTCCTGCCATCCCCTTAGGTGTCCGTCGTCCCCCACCAGTGCCTGGTAGGTACCCTAGTTGTGAGGAGACGCTAATTCCACGTCCTCCTAGTCCGCCATCTTGACTCCGCCTGATGGATGACTTTTGACCAAATGAATCAGTGTTGGGGAAGATTGATATTGTTGAATTCAAAAGGTGGCAGAGATGCTATGCTTTACTTAGGGAATGTTTTAGAGCATCTGAGGGTTTGACCAGCTGGAGTCTGACAGCACAAGGGGAAGCTGAGAAGGGAAGAGAGGTGTTCTTATCTCTCCCAGGGCCTGGGGGCAAAGCCCTTCACTATGTCTGTAAATGCTTGATGCCATTCCTAATCTTAATTTCAAATTGATTCTTTACTTTGCACCAGTAAGACATTGCGTGTTAGCAGCCCAGCACAATACCAGTTGTCTTCCAGGACTTCTCGGAGGTCATATCTTGGCAGCACTTTCAGCTGACTTGCAATTATCTTCACCTGGCTTTTAAAGAGGCATTTGAGAAGGAAATTCACTGTAAAGAGAAGGAAAGGGTCTCTCCATTTTTTCCCATGACTGATGTAAATAAAAATGGTACCTCAGGGCTTCCCTGGTGGCGCAGTGGTTGAGAGTCCGCCTGCCGATGCAGGGGATACAGGTTCGTGCCCCGGTCCGGGAGGATCCCACATGCCGCGGAGCAGCTGGGCCCGTGAGCCATGGCTGCTGAGCCTGCGCCTCCGGAGCCTGTGCTCCGCGACGGGAAAGGAAACAGCTGTGAGAGGCCCGCGTACCGCAAAAAAAAAAAAAAAAAAAAAACCAAAAAAACCCAAAACGGTACCTCAAAGTAACTTCATCCTGCTTTGCAGCCTCAGTTCAATTCAATATGCATTTATGGAGGTCATTCTCTGTGTGGAATGCTGTGATAGAGACTCTCAGAATCTCAAAGATAAATGAGTACTAAGCCTTGTCTTCCAGATGGAAACATGGGAGTAGACAGTAAGACATGTTGCATAAAAAGAAAACACTGGAGTCTCTACTGTGTAATCACTATACACAGTTAGATCATGTGAAGTTTCATACTTTGACCTTAGACACATATCTTACCATCCTCTTATTTTATATGGGTGTAGCCACAGATAAAAAGATGAAAGAGTGGTTTGTGCTATAACTATATGCTAAGTCCTCTGAATCCTGCAGTGGTGGCATGAGAAATCAGAAGTGTTTTAGAATACAAGGTTTGAAATATCAGCAACTGTGAATGATGGAGAACTACAAACACTTTCATTTTGTAAGCTAGGGGTATCCTGATGTTATCTTAGGTCTAAGGGTGCCGTATCTAGAACTCTTAAAGTTTCCCCCTCTTAAAGGATCTTTCAGATCAGCAAACATTTGTGGAACACCTACTGTGTGCTACCTGTTTAGCTGGGTCCAGGGAGTAGGTACTAAGATATTAATAGACATTTCCTGTCTTGAAGGAGTTTTCAACCTTGTGAGGGGTGCAAAAACGTACAATTTCAATAACTAATGTTGGGAAGTTAGGCAGAGAAGTACACAGTGCACTATCCTAGCAGCAAAGGGCAGTGCATAGCCCAGGCAGAGGGTTTGAAAGGCTCCCTAAAGAAGCAGCTGCTCTTCTAAGCCTTGAAGTTTGTTCAGGTGAAGAAAGATTTGAAGGGAAGCCCAGGTAGAGGGAGAAGACAAGCCATGGAGGATAGAAGTATGCGGTGTTTGGGGGGAATTCCTAGTTCAGTTTTTTAGAATTAAGTGCAAGTCAGGATATGGTGGATGCCGCTGGAAAGGTAGACAGGTCAGGCTTAAAAAGGTTTGGGTACCATGGTAAGAAGTTTACGTCCCCTCATAAGGGAGCTGCACTGAAAGTCACTGGGACTGCAACTTAGGGAACAGGGTTAAATGGAGCAAGGCAGTGGCTGGGAAAATGGGGAGCCCAGTTCAGGAGGCTACAGCTGAGAGATTTTGAAGGTGTGAGCTAGGATGTGACACTGAAGGTGAAGGAAAGTGTAAACTTTCAGAGTTGGAAATTGATTGGGTGTGACTGTTGGGGAAGAAGAGGGAGTATAATGGACTGAAATTTGGTGCTTGGATGACAGGGTGGATGGTGGTATCATTTACAGGGAAAGAGAAGAGAAGATTAGGGCAGGGGAAGAGAAGTCCGCATTGGGATACGTGTTGAATTTGAGGCACCTATCAGATGACTGAGGGAGATGCCAAACAGGATATTAGACGTACAAATCTAAAGTTCAGAGGAGAGGCTAGGGCTGGAAATACAAGCAGAGAACTTGTCTTCTAATTCTCCTGTCTTAGATCAGAGCTTGGGAAGTAGTAAGGAAGTAAAAATCACGAGTTTAAGGCTGACAGCTGGGGGGCCATAGGGTAGAGCTATTTGCTACAGGAAAGAAGAGTAAAGAAACTCTTTTAAGATTTTCTATGCCTTAGATTCTGCAGTACAGAAAAAAATACTTTAGACCAGGACAGGAGTTGGCTGTTAATCCCAGCCTGAAAGCGCTTTTTTTTCCCCACTACCTATTTTTGGTGTCATTCATTTTATTTTTAGACACCATTGGAATTAACTTTGGAGAATCTTCTCTTGAGGTTTACCCAGGGGAAGGTGACCTGGATAGTGAACTATCTAGAAATTGTTTCATATGAGAATTGATTTAAATACTTGCAGATATTCATTCAGGAGAAACACACACACACACAGATATGTGCATACATAATAAAGGCATCCTCCAAATATTTAAAGGGCCATCACATAGAAGAAACAATTGATTTATTGAACATATCTCCAGCAGATCAATGAATGGAAGCTACACCCAGGTAGGGTTAACATTTACTCGGTAAATAATTATTAAGGACCTACGTTTAGTAGGCACTGTTTCTAGGTACAGGTACAGGGATCTAATGAGAAACATGATAGATAAAGTCCCTTTTCTCCTGAAGTCCTTATTCTAGTGATAAGGAGACAGATAATCAACAAGATAAATGGCTTTAGATACAGGTGAGAACTATGAGGGAAGGAGTACATACAAAGAGAGAGTGTGGCCAAGCGGGGGAGCACACGGTGGGGGACACACTCCTTAGATGGGCTGCTGGGGAAGACCTTCCAAGGAAGTGACATGCTGAGATCAGAATGACAAGAAGCCAGTCTTAGGAAGAGCTTTCTGGGCAGGGTGAACATCAGGTGAAAGGCTAAAACTCAGGGTTGAGCCTGGGCTCTTGAGGACAAGAAGGTAGGCCAGTGTGGCTGAAGGAAGGGGAATGGGGAATGGGGTATCAGATGAAGTCAGATAGGTAGACAGAGAAAACCCACACAGAGTCTCTTTGGGTTTTTTTTTTTTTTCCCAAGTGTGATGGGAGACTATGTATTGTGTAAGTTTGGGACAGGATTTGTTCAGGAAGTAAAATGATTGAAATTATATTTTAAATGATCACTCTGGCCATTAGGCATAGAATGGAGTGTGGGAGAGTTGATGCTATAGCAGAATTCCAGGGGGCAAAAGACAGTAGCTTGAAGCAAGGTGTTAATACTGTAGAAGGAGAAAAATGGATGGATTCCAGAAACATTTAAAAATAGAAATGGCAGGAGCTGCTGATGAATTAAATGTTGGGGAGAGGTGTCAGTGAAGAAAAGGGATAATTAAGGATGACTCTAGAGTTTTTTGCTAAAATACTCAGTTGGATGGTACTGCCCTTTATTAAGATGGGGAAATACTGGGAGGAGCAAATTGTGGACAGTAAACAGGGTTAAGAGTTATGGTTTGGATATATTCTGTTAAAATCCCAATTTGACGCTCAAGTGGATATATCATATAGGAAGTTAGATACATGAGTCTGGAGCTCACAAGAGAGGTCATGGCTGGAGAAACAAAGATTGGAAGTCATCATCACATAGATGGGACTTGAGCCATGGGACTAGGGATAGAAGAAAATAAAAGAGGCCCCCAAACTGAGCTTTGGGGGCTTTCAGTATTTAGAGCTCAGTTAGAGAAGGCAGAGTCAGTAAAAAGGGTGGCTAATGAGATAAGAGACAAACCTGGAGGGTGTAGAATCATGTAAATCAACAGAAGAAAGTATGTGAAGAAAAAGTCATTCCATTTAAGGAAAATTCCATGAAAATCAGATTTTTCCCTACCATGGAAGGCATCTCACAGTCCCCTGTGGAGACCTTACTGTTCCATCTCTCTCCTCCTCTGGATGATGAAAACAACTTAACTTTACCAGCAGGCAAAGATCACCCATGCCAGGACTGATGCTGAAGAAGGGACAGAGAGATGTTTATTGGTCATTCAAGGCTTGGCCTCTGGGCAGTCTTGTTAGATACATTGCTGTGCCCTTGGAGACTCTTCCCTAATGCTGGGTCCCTGCCTTGTTCTCAGGTCTCAGGAATATTTTTCTTGTCTGTTTCAGGACTCTACCCTCCAGGTAGATTCTAATTCTTGCTGTCAGACCTCACCACCAGCACCACCTCTATGATGGTCTCAGTTCTCAAGTCCTTCCACCCATGTGGGAAGTTATAACCATGGTAATTATAACCGTGGTAACTTCCTGTTATAGACCAGCTCTCAAACTCACATCCATGTGTCTTGTAAAACCAGAATCTTAACCTTTGCCCAGCACCACAGATCTTTCTAGATCTCACCACTGAGTTGCATATGGTCTGGGACAACTGAGAGCACCAGAACCTGGTTATGATCATCATGAGTGGCCAAGCTTAGGTGGGATGAAGAACCTGGAAAGGGCCCTGCTCTTAGGAGAACACTTGCCCCATGTGGGAGTGTGATAGGGTTGGCCTTTGAGGACCCTTCCAACCCCCAAGATTCTATGGTATTTTTAGATGCCATGTAAAATAACAAATCCTGGGTTCATTTTTTAGAGAATCATTTTGAAAGCATACATTTAATGAAATAAAATTACATTTCTTTTTCCCTAGCACAGGACTATTCTCATTCTGAAATCCTATTTTTCTATCTTTCTCATATGTTTTGTTTTGGGTTGAGGAAGCTCTTATTTTGCTGGCAGGGTATTTTGCTTTAGGCTATCATATTGTTACTTAGGCATAATTCCAAATGACAGAATTATACACTGGCAATTTCAGATCCTTCTGGTCAAAACTGACCTCCTACTATTTGCTTGCACATAGTAGGCATTCAGTAAGTATTTAACGAGTTGAACAGAAACCTTTTAAAAAGTGGCTTCCTTACTAAAGAAAATGGCTGGTGTTGGTGTTCATTACCAGGACCTGGCAGAGGATGGGAAAAGGAGTTTTGTGAAGCACACTTTCTGTTTCTTCCCTCATCTATCCTCTAATTAATGTGAAGATTACATGTTGATGCTTTCTTATTTGTACTAAGAATGTAGACAAGAAATTATAAAATATAGATTTGGAAAATCCCAAAATATTTCTACACTTACCTAGAAAATGACATTAGTTTAGTACATCTGAATGTGAGGTGGGTTCATGTGACATTGCCTTGTCCCCTGTGCCCATCCCATGGCCACATTAATTTCAATGTAGGCTTGCAATGTCCAGGGTAGGGGAAGAATGGTATCTAATACCTAACATAAAAGTCATCAGTGATGGTCTCCATGTTTAGGTCGTTTGACTGACAGAGGATTTCTAAAACATTCAGAAGCCATGCGTTCTCCAGTCTTCATTTTTCTCCACTATGTTGCTCTTGGCCTGCATCATTCATTTTTGCTACTTTCTAGGGTTGGGATGCTTTTCAATATGCAAACCTGGTCTAAAACGTGATAGAAAAGGAAATATGACAGTGTTTATAAATTGTCATACCCAGGTTTTATTTGGACTGCAAGAGTGTAAACATCACAGAGTTTTAAGGTAGAAACAAATGTAAACTATTATCAGTTTACTGAACAAGCTGGAATGAGAAAGGGGAAGGCAAAAAGCAACTTTATTCACTCTCACCACTGCCCCATTATACACTTTGTGGAATTATTCATCCAAACCACTGGATGACTCCTGGGCATATCCTTACTTTTTCCATCATTCTAAGGCATTAATGAAAAACCTGGCATATAAAGTATTTAGAAAGTACAGGCAGTCGGATAGTGACGTTCCAATTTCTCACCCAATTGAAGCACCCCACTGCTGGGCCCATATATCGGCTGGAGACTCACTAAGGTACAGAAGCTGGGGATGAAGCAGGCTGAGAGTGCTTTCTTCACTCTTTGTCCTCTCCTACTTTTACTTTTCTTCTCTGCCTCTTTCCAGCTCTCTAAATCCTATTTCTGCCCACTTCTCGGGCTGGACTCAGGAGAAGAGTGATCAGAGAAAAGGCCGCAATCTTCCTTTGCTCATGTGTTTGTATCATGGCATGAGGGCTCTCTGTGTGTCAGGAACACACATTTAAATCTTTCTCTTAGAGATCACTTTTCTGGGTCATTCACATATCTCCCCACTGGAGGCTTCTTATCAGTGGGAAATATCCTCTCCAATGGGATTTTTTTGTTTGTTTTTTAATTTGCTCAGATTTTTTTTTAACATCTGTATTGGAGTATAATTGCTTTACAGTGGTGTGTTAGTTTCTGCTTTATAACAAAGTCAATCAGCTATACGTATGCATATATCCCCATATCCCGTCCCTTTGCTGTCTGCCTCCCACCCTCCCTATCCCAGCCCTCTAGATAGACACAAAGCACTGAGCTGATCTCCCTGTGCTATGTGGCGGCTTCCCACTAGCTATCTATTTTACATTTGATAGTGTATATATGTCCATGCCACTCTCTCACTTCATCCCAGCTTATCCTTCCCCCTCCCCGTGTTCTCAAGTCAGTTCTCCGTGTCTGCATCTTTATTCCTGTCCTGCCCCTAGGTTAATCAGAACCATTTTTTTTATTCCATATATATGTGTTAGCATACAGTATTTGTTTTTCTCTTTCTAACTTAATTTCACTCTGTATGACAGACTCTAGGTCCGTCCACCTAACAATAAATAACTCAATTTTGTTTCCTTTTATGGCTGAGTAATATTCCATTGTATATATACGCCACATCTTCTTTATTCATTCATCTGATGATGGACACTTAGGTTGCTTCCATGTCCTGGCTATTGTAAATAGAGCTGCAATAAACATTGTCATACATGACTCTTTTTGAATTATGGTTTTTTCAGGGTATATGCCCAGTAGTGGCATTGCTGGGTCATATGGTAGTTCTATTTTTAGTGTTTTAAGGAACGTCCATACTGTTCTCCATAGTGACTGTACCAATTCACATTCCCACCAACAGTGCAAGAGTGTTCCCTTTTCTCTACACCCTCTCCAGCATTTATTGTTTCTAGATTTTTTGATGATGGCCATTCTGACTGGTGTGAGATGATACCTCATGTTGTTTTGATTTGAATTTCTCTAATGATTAGTGATGCTGAGCATCCCTTCATGTGTTTGTTGGCAATCTGTATGTCTTCTCTGGAGAAATGTCTATTTAAGTCTCTGCCCTTTTTTTTTTTTTTTTTTTTTTTTTTTTGCGGTACGCGGGCCTCTCACTGCCGTGGCCCCTCCCGTTGCAGAGCACAGGCTCCAGACGTGCAGGCTCAGCGGCCATGGCTCACGGGTCCAGCCGCTCCGCGGCATGTGGGATCCTCCCGGACCGGGGCACAAACCCGTGTCCCCTGCATTGGCAGGCGGACTCTCAACTACTGCGCCACCAGGGAAGCCCAAATTGTGAAATTTTTTGTTCTAGTTCTGTGAAAAATGCCATTGGTAGTTTGTAAGGATTGCATGGAATCTGTAGATTGCTTTGGGTAGTATAGTCGTTTTCACAGTGTTGATTCTTCCAGTCAAAGAACATGGTATATCTCTCCATCTGTTTGTATCATCTTTAATTTCTTTCATCTTGTCTTATAGTTTTCTGCATACAGGTCTTTTGTCTACTTAGGTAGGTTTATTTCTAGGTATTTTATTCTTTTTGTTGCAATGGTAAATGAGAGTGTTTCCTTAATTTCTCTTTCAGATTTTTCATCTTAGTGTATAGGAATGTGAGAGATTCCTGTGCATTAATTTTGTATCTTGCTACTTTACCAAATTCATTGATTAACTCTAGTAGTTTTCTGGTAGCATCTTTAGGATTCTGTATGTATAGTATCATGTCATCTGCAAACAGTGACAGTTTTACTTCTTTTCCAATTTGGATTGCTTTTATTTCTTTTTCTTCTCTGATTGCATTTAATCCATTTACATTGAAGGTAATTATTATTATTATTATTTTTTTGCGGTACACAGGCCTCTCACTGCTGTGGCCTCTCCCGTTGCGGAGCACAGGCTCCGGACGCACAGGCTCAGCAGCCATGGCTCACGGACCTAGCCTCTCCGCGGCATGTGGTATCTTCCCGGACCATGGCACGAACCCGTGTCCCTTGCATCGGCAGGTGGACTCTCAACCACTGCGCCATCAGGAAGCCCTAAGGTAATTATTGATATGTATGTTCCTATTACCATTTTCTTAATTGTTTTGGGTTTGTTGTTGTAGGTCTTTTCCTTCCCTTTTGTTTCCTGCCTAGAGATGTTTCTTTAGCATTTGTTGTAAAGCTGGTTTGGTGGTACTGAATTCTCTTAGCTTTTGCTTATCTCTAAAAGTTTTAATTTTTCTGTTGAGTCTGAATGAGATCTTGCTGGGTAGAGAAATCTTGGTTGTAGGTTTTCCCCTTTCATCACTTTAAATATGTCCTGCCACTCCCTTCTGCCTTGCAGAGTTTCTGCTGAAAGATCAGTGGTTAACCTTATGAGGTTTTCCTTGTATGTTATTTGTTGCTTTTCCCTTGCTTCTTTTAATATTTTTTCCATGTATTTAATTTTTGATAGTTTGATTAATATGTGTCTTGGTGTGTTTCTCCCTGGATTTATCCTGTATGGGACTCTGTGTTTCCTGGACTTGATTGACTATTCCCTTTCCCATATTAGGGAAGTTTTCAACTATAATCTCTTCAAATATTTTCTCAGTCCCTTTTTTTTTCTCTTCTTCTTCTGGGACCCCTACAATTTAAATGTTGGTGTATATAGTGTTGTCTCGGAGGTCTCTGTGACTGTCCTCCATTCTTTTCTTTCTTTTTTCTTTATTCTGTTCTGTGGTAGTTATTTCCACTATTTTATCTTCCAGGTCACTTATCCTTTCTTCTGCCTCAGTTATTCTGCTATTGATTCCTTCTAGAGAATTTTTAATTTCACTTATTGTGCAGTTCGTCATTGTTTGCTCTTTAGTTCTTCTAGGTCCTTGTTAAATGTTTCTTGTATTTTCTACATTCTCTTTCCAAGATTTTGGATCATCTTTACTCTCATTACTCTAAATTCTTTTTCAGGTAGACTGCCCATTTCTTCTTCATTTGTTTGGTCTAGTGGGTTTTTACCTTGCTCCTTCATCTGCTGCATATTTCTCTGTGTTCTCATTTTGCTTAACTTACTGTGTTTGGGGTCTCCTTTTTGCATGCTGCAGGTTCGTAGTTCCCGTTGTTTTCAGTGTCTGCCCCCAGTGGATTCAGTGTGTTGTGTAGGCTTCCTTGTGGAGGGGACTGGTGCCTGTGTTCTGGTGGATGAGGTTGGATTTTGTCTTTCTGGTGGGCAGGGCCATGTCCAGTGGTGTGTTTTTTTTTTTTGTGTGTTACGTGGGCCTCTCACTGTTGTGGCCTCTCCCGTTGCAGAGCACAGGCTCCAGAGACGCAGGCTCAGCGGCCATGGCTCATGGGCCTAGCTGCTCTGCGGCATGTGGGATCTTCCCAGACTGGGGCACGAACCCATGTCCCCTGCATCGGCAGGCAGAGTCTCAACCACTGCGCCACCAGGGAAGCCCCAGTGGTGTGTTTTGGGGTGTCTGTGACCTTATTATGATTTTAAGCAGCCTCTCTGATAATGGGTGGGGTTGTGTTCCTGTATTGCTCGTTGTGTCCAGCACTGGAGCTTGCTGGTCATTGCATGGAGCTGGGTCTGAGCATTGAGACAGAGATCTCTGGGAGAGCTCCCGCCGATTGATGTTACCTGGGGCCTGGAGGTCTCTGGTGGATCACTGTCCTGAACTCGGATCTGCTGCCTCAGAGGCTCAGGCCTGACACCTGGCTGGAGCACCGAGACCCTGTCAGCCACACGGTTCAGAAGAAACGGGAGAAAAAAAAAGAAAGAAAAAACCAAACTAAACTAAACTAAAGTTATTCAAATAAAAAATAGAAAAATATTACTAAAGTAAAAAAAGTAATAAAGAAAGAACAGAGCAACCAAACCAAGAAACAAATCCACCAACGATAAGAAGTGCTAAAAACTGTGCTAAAAATAAATAAGTAAAATGGACAGAAAGATCCCTAGGACAAATGGTAAAAACAAACCTATATAGACAAAATCACAGAAAGAAGCATACACGTACCCACTCGGAAAAAGAGAAAAAGGAAAAAAATATGTACATATATATATCTATATCTGTATATATATATATAAAAAAGCAACCAAATCAATAAACAAATCTTGCAATGATAGTACGCTCTAAATAGTAAACTAAGATAAACATAAAACCAGAAACAAATTAGATGCAGAAAGCAAACCCCAAGTCTACAGTTGCTCCCAAAGTCCACTGCCTCAGTTTTGGGATGATTCGTTGTCTATTCAGGTATTCCACAGATGCAGGGTACATCAAGTTGATTGTGGAGGTTTAATCTGCTGCTCCTGAGGCTGCATGGAAAGATTTCCCTTTCTCTGCTTTGTTCACACAGCTCCTGGGGTTCAGCTTTGGATTTGGCCCCGCCTCTATATGTACGTTGCCCTCTGGCATCTGTTCTTTGCCCAGACAGTAGGGGCTTCAAGAGTGGCTGATTGGGAGGCTCTGGGTCACTCAGGCCAGGAGGAGAGAGGGGTACGGATGTGGGGTGAGCCTGCGGCAGTGGAGGCCAGAGTGACGTTGCAACAGCCTGAGGTGCGCCGTGTGTTCTCCTGGGGAAGTTGTCCCTGGATCATGGGACCCTGGCAGTGGTGGGCTGCACAGGCTCCCGGGAGGGGAGGTGTGGATAGTGACCTGTGCTTGCACACAGGCTTCTTGGTGGCTGCAGCAGCAGCCTTAGCTTCATGCCCATCTCTGGGGTCCGCGCTGATAGCCGTGGCTCGTCCCCATCTCTGGAGCTCGTTTAGACGGTGCTCTGAATCCCCTCTCCTTGCGCACCCTGAAACAATGGTCTCTTGCCTCTTAGGCAGTTCCAGACTTTTTCCCAGACTCCCTCCTGGCTAGCTGTGGTGCACTAGCCCCCTTCAGACTGTGTTCATGCAACCAACCCCAGTCCTCTCCCTGGGATCTGACCTCCAAAGTCCGAGCCTCAGCTCCCAGCTCCCACCCTCCCTGGTGGGTGAGCAGACAAGCCTCTCAGGCTGGTGAGTGCTGGTCAGCACCGATCCTCTGTGCAGGATTCTCTCCACTTTGCCCTCTGCAGCCCTGTTGCTGTGCTCTTCTCCATGGCTCCAAAGCTTCCCCCCGCCCACCCCCTGTCTCCACCAGTGAAGGACCTCCCTAGTGTGTAGAAACCTTTCCTCCTTCACAGCTCCCTCTCAGAGGTGCAGGTCCCATCCCTATTCTTTTGTCTCTGTTTTTTCTTTTTTCTTTTGCCCTCCCCAGGTATGTGGGGACTTTCTTGCCTTTTGGGAAGTCTGAGGTTTTCTGCCAGCATTCAGTAGGTGTTCTGTAGGAGTTATTCCACACGTAGATGTATTTTTGATGTTTTTGTGGGGAGGAAGGTGATCTCCAGGTCTTACTCCTCTGCCATTTTCCAATGGGATTTTTATGATTCCCCTGTTGTCCCTGGATTCTGGCCCTTCAGCACAGACTTTCTTTCTTGGAAATTGTACCTCATCTCTCCAGACTGTCCTAATGGGAAAGTTCCTTATCAGAAGTCCTAAAACCACCTACTTTTTTGTGGGGTCTACATATGACCCACAGGGGAAAACATTTTGTATCTGATGACTTTGGAAATACAAGCCATCCTCCATGAGGCTCTCTTTGTTTTGCTACCAAACATTTCACAGAGCTCTTCATTTGCTGACTTTTTCAGGTTTAGTCAGGTAGGTCCCTGAGTGCCCCAAGCTTCAGGGAATATATATCAAGCTTCCCAAGTGGTTATATGAAGACTTCCCCTCATTGGCTTGAAGTGGAGGGGAAAGCGCCCCTCTGATCTCTCATGTCTGGGGGGAACAGTATACTGACTTTCTCCCCCAAGATTCTTCACTTGTCACCAACTTCTCCTATATTCCCTGGAGTTGGTTAATGGGCTAATGGGACAAAACAGGTTTGGGTCTGCCTCTTTCTAGGCCCTGCATAAATGATGCCGTGCCTTACTTCAGAATTCAGTAATACTCACCATCTATTATTCTCAGATTTGGGGCCTAAACAACAAAATAAGAGGTGCAAGTACTCTTTACATCCTGCATCAATGACATAAAAATTCTCCTACCCAAATCCTATCAATCTCTTTGTTTCTACTTTAGATCCTGTTCCCTGTTGACTTTTAAAGGCATCCTCCCCTCTTTTTCTATACAATCTCTCCCTCTCTACAGAAACAGTCCTGTCAATACCAAGCAAACACTATGATCTCCCATCTTAAAAACAAAAACAGAAACACATTGTGAGTCTTCCTCCACCCCACATACTTCTCTGTTGTTGCAACATTTTTCTGTTCCTCTTCACAAACTTCCTGAAAGGTTTTTCTACACAAGCTGTCTCCGCTCTCCACCTGCAATTTACTCTTCACCCAAAGTCTGAATTCTGTCTCCATTACTCAACTGAAACTACTCTTGTCAAAGTTAACAACCTCTATGTTGCCAAATGCATTCGACACTGTTCTCTCCTCATCTTTCTGAGTGTTATTACCCGCATTCAACCTGACAAAATTCCTACTAGAAACACTTTCCTCTTTTGTCCCCAAGAGACCACACACTCCCAGATTTCCTTATTCACTTTTGTCAGATTTCCCCCTAAGTCTCTCCTCTTCTAATTGACCGAGATTGTTAGACTTCCCCATCACCTCTTTCTGAGATGTATTCTCTTCACTAGTCTTTCCTGGTTGACGATCTCCATTTCCATAGTTATAAGTACCGTCTGTATTCTCATGGAAACAAAACTGCAGTCTCCAGTCCAGACCTCTCTCCTACTCTCCACTTGCGTATTCAACTGCTTACTTAACATGATGTGCCATGGCCATCTCACACTTCACATGTTCAAATCAGAAGTGAGTTTTCCTTTCATAGCTGTTTCTGTCTTCCCTACCTTCTCAGAAAACAACAATGCCCTTCCTCCTTGTTGTGAAAGCCAAAACTTTGAGAAACATTTTTCTTTTTCCTCTTTCCCCCCAAATACAATTTAATCACATATTTTTTGAAGATCCATTATGTACCTAGCCCTGGGTACTCACATTCCATTCTTTTCTAGTTCCTATTGATTCTACCTCCAAAATATATCTCTAATGTGGCTACATCTTACCCTTTCCCCTGCTACCACTTTAGTTCAAGCCTCCATCATTTCCAGCTCAACCATCACCATCACCTTCTAACTGACCTCCTTGCTTTCACCCTGACCTCAACCTCACACCCATCCTTTTTCCACCCAGCTGCCAGAGCAACTTTTAAAATATGATAATTTCACTAAGCCCAAAATATTTCAATGCTTTGCAATTAATGTAGAATATAATACCCACTTTGGGTAAACCCTGGTTACCCAGCTCTTCTTTTCTCATTTTCAAACATGGCTCTCATCCCTCAGTCACATCTCTCTAGCCATGTAGTCATTCAGTCCTGTGAATAGACTCACCTCTTTCCTGCTTCAGGGACTTTGCACTTGCCATCCTCTTTACCATGTATTGCACATTCTCATCCTACAGGCCTCAACGTAAAGTCATCTCTTCAGACATGTTGCCTCTAACCACCTTCTGCAGTGTTCCACTGCCATTCTCTTATCTTGCTGCTCTATTGTTTTTCGTTTATAACTCTCTTCATAATCTGTAATTATTTGTTATTGTTAAATATTTGTGATTCCCACAGGATGGTAAGTTCCATGAAGGTAGAAAATGTGTCTGACTTGCTCACAGTTGCATCCGTACCTACCACAGGGTCTGATTGATAGAAGGCATGCAAGAAAGTTTAGATACATCAATGAATAGGCGAATATGAGCATATCCACAGAGAGACATCTCTCCCCAGTTGCCTTTCTCATTGCAGTGGGTTTGGACATCATAACATGGCAGAAATATGTCAGAATATTGGAACCATTAATTCATTCCACAAATGTTTAAGGAATATTTATTTACTATGTACCCAGCACTGTTGTCTTCACTGGGGATGCAGTTAACAAGGTGTAAATACAGTCTCTGCCCTCATGGAGCATTTGTTCTCATGGAGGAAATAGATCACAGTATAACAAGGAAGATATATTATCATGTCATTTCATAAGATATGTGTTAAGAAGAAAAGTAAAGCAGGCAACAAGATAGGAAATGACAGGAAGGGGGGCCATTTTAGACTGGGTGGTTGGTAAGGAAGTCCTCTCTGAAGAGGTAACATGAGAAGAGATGCAGAGAAAGAGAATTTCTGATGAGGAAGCAGCAAATGTAAAGGCCCTGACACAGGAAGGAGTTTGAGAAGTTGGAATAGAGGGAGGTTTGACAACTGTGAGTGTGGAATGAGATAAGAGTGGGAGAGGATGAAGTTGGAGAGGTGGTTAGGGGACTGATTACAGGGGATCTTAGACGACACGGTAACATGTTGAAATTTTATTCTGAGTGTGATAGGAACCTTTTGCAGGGGTTAGAGCAGGAGAATAATGTGATCTCTTTGACATTTTAGACAGACTGTCTGGCAGCTGTCTGGGAATTGACCAGAGGCAATGGTAGAAATCGGAAGATGGGTCAGGAGACTACTGTAGTAGTAGAGATGAGAAATGAGCGGTGGGCATGAAGAAAAGTGCACAAGTGGACTGGTGCATAGGCTGTGGGTGTGAGGCAAGGGGCTACATTTGGGCCTGAGCAACTGGGTGAATACTGATGCCATTTACTGTGAAGGGGAAACCTGTGAGAGGACACTACGGAGGGGGTGGTAAATAAAGCGTTCTCTTTTGGTCATGTTATGTTTGAACTGTATTGAAAACGGACATAAGCCAGTTTGATAATGCACAGCTCTTAGGTTCATTGTGGTACACAACTACAGCCACGGAAAATGTTGAAATGGATAAATCAGTTAGTTACCCCCACAACCTCATTACCAAGTTACAAAGAGAGCAAGTCTCCAATCAGATTTTACCACATATGCAGACATAACAAGTAGGCACAAAGCAATTTATACACGTGCTTTGTAAGTTTGATGTAGCCCCAACTCACTGGCCTTCTAGTACTACAAGTACTACATTGCATGAGGCATTCACCCAGCAGAAGATAATATTTCAGGGCGGTCAGACATCCAGAAATCCTTTGCCCTAATGGCTG
Source organism: Mesoplodon densirostris (assembly GCF_025265405.1). Taxonomy (NCBI): domain Eukaryota; kingdom Metazoa; phylum Chordata; class Mammalia; order Artiodactyla; family Ziphiidae; genus Mesoplodon; species Mesoplodon densirostris. Next base: position 157,637,021 of record NC_082662.1, on the reverse strand, counting down.
GAAACAGAATTGCTTAAGAATCAAGTATAAGAACCAGGTACTATCCCTAAAGGGACAGCCTATCAGCCTTGTTAAAATCTTATATCCTGTTTTATATGGGTAGAGAATGTTCCTAAAATATTTTAGCCAGTTCCCGTATCTTGATTACCTCCAATTTGACCTATGAAAGCCCATTTCTAACATCCATTATGCTGATTAACAAGCCACTAATTTCACAAATGAAAACCCAGTTTTGACTTCAGCATGTTAATTAGCAAAATGTCTGGTGTTGATCAGAGTTAAAGATAGCTGAAGTGCTTGTAGGAGCTGCCTCTGGAGAATGGGCTTTCTGTAATGAAGCCAGCTGTAGTGCACATTCCTGATTAGAGCAACTGTCTTTACCTTGAAGCAACTAGTACCCACTTCTGGAGCACACTCTCTCTGTTGCAGTATTATAAAGCAGATGACACACAATATCACAAGTTGCTTATAGTAGACATCCACATGGAGGCTCCTTTTAGGTGGATGGAGACACAAGTATGATGCATGCTCAGGACTGCAGGAGTACATTTTTGATTCCTCAGCATACGGATGGTATTGAAAGCCATGTAACTAGATGAGCTCATTCAGGGAGTGAGAACACATGAGAGGGAAAGAGGTCCACTGAGACCTGGGACCCTCCAACTTTTCGGGGTCAGTTAAAGGAGGAGGATATAGCCAAGGAGACCAGGAAGTGGCCCGTGTTGTAGGCAGATGGCCAGAAAAGTTTGTTGACATGAAAGTTAATTGAGAAAGGTTTCAAAAAGGAGGAATGACCAAATGGGTCAACTGTTCCAAGAGAATAGTCATGAGATTGAGAACTGTCCGTTGAGTTTACCCAGATTGAAATGATTGATATCCTAATAAGGGTAGTTCCCTCAGTGGCAGAGATAGAAACCAGATTGGAGTGGATTAAGGAGAGAATGGGAAGCAGGGAAGCAGAAACAGAGTTTGCACAACTCTTCATTTCCTATGGAAGGAAAAAGAGAAATGGAGCGGTAGTTGGAGAGTACAAGAGGTCTAAGAGGTGTCTGTTTTGGTTGTTGTTGTTTTTACTGTGTGAGATACTACAGCCTGTTTGTGTGCCGGCAAGAATGATCCATTACAGAGGAGCTGTGAAGTAAGATGAGCACCCCATCTTGATGCTGCGCCATGGGTGGGACACTGCTCCTTCCCACTATTCCCATCCCAGTTAGTAAATTCCCTGCCACCAAATTTCCTTCTTAGAGTTGTAGGAGCTGCTTGGTGATTTATTAGGGTGGAAAAGAATTTCCAGAAGATTTAGAATTCTAGAATAAAAGACCATCAAGGAATACATACTCCAGTCCTTGCACCCCTAGACCATGGCCCAGGGGTAGATGAGAGCCTTCTCCTCTGGTACCAATTGACAGTGGGTTTTGCCTGAGAAATGTTCTAATTGGGATCCTCAAGTCCCAAACCTATCCTGACCACCTGTTATATCAGCCTCAGTAATTACTGAAACAGCCTCTGGTAACAAGATTAGGAACCTGCCAGTGTCAGAGTAAAAGTGAAAAGAAGAAACATCCAACCGTGAACCAGAGAGATGAACTCCATGCTCCACTGAGTGGGCGCTGAGGCTCTCTCCATCTCTTCCTGAGCTCATGAGTTATTACTAACTCAGAAGCCTCTGTGCAAAGGATCAACACGGCAGACCCAGACAAGCCCAGGAAATAAGGAAGCTGAATGCAATCCTCTCCTCCCTCTCTACACTGAGGGCTCTAGCCCCCTAGTTGTGGGGTTACATATGTGCCTGACTAGCCTTACTCTCTCACCTGGTCCTCACAGTCAATTCATTCCTGTGTTTCGGTGACCCTGACTAGGGACTTCAGGATAAAATGTGACCTCACAAAGGCCCCCTCTACCGCCTTAGTGCTGCATCCATGCCCAGCTTGATTAGCCAGGAACTCAATATCTTTCTCCTGAAACTTTTTTGCAGTCTTTTTGTTTCTAGCCTTTCCATTCTTCTATACTCCAGCTTATGGAGTTAGTCATCCTGAGAGAAATTTTATTCTACATTCCCTGCTGTAAAATGAAAACTGCCACTGGTCCTTCACTGCCTACAGATTGAAAACAAATACCTTACAAAGGATGCAAGACCCTTCCTAGATTGCCCCCATCTCTTTTAAGCCCTCTTTGCCTCCTTCCACTTTGTTGTCACCTAACTGCCACCAGAGGTATCAAGGGTGTCTGGTCCTTGGGCAAAGGCACAAGCTGTTTCCTTCACTGGAAACACTCTGACCCTTCTGTGTCTCATGAGCTCTTATTTATCCATCAATACCCAGCTCAAATGTCATTTTCCCTCTGAATCCTACTGCTGTGGGCTTTGTTGGTTGCCCACCCAGCAACTATTTTCTTCCTCCTTTATATCACTTCCTATACCATGCATATGACTCAAGAGAAGTTTATTTCAGGGAAGGGGTCTTTTTAGTTAAAACCCTTCGCTTGCAATGTTCCAGGTGAATGTTATTTTCCCGAGAGCAGGTAGATGCTCTGAAATGACTGAAGGAAAGAAATGTTTTTCCACAGTTGGAGCAGAGTTTTTTCTCTCTTTCCTACTGGACACAAAGAAGCTGCTGGCCATTATTTTGCAGCCAGTTAGGGAAGCTGAGGTCAAATTCAGCCCACAAAAGAGGGCAGAGCTGTGAGAATAGCAGAGAAATGGAGCTGGTGCCATGGCCAGACTATAACTTTTGCTTTCCATGACTTGGATGTGGTGTTTTGTAAGATGATTTTCTTATTGTTTAACTTGATTTGCATTGCGTTTTCTGGTACTTGCAGCTGAGTGCCCCCTACAAATGCATCCTCTCTCCCTTGCCTGGAGAGAGTTTGCATTCCTTGATGCTCCACCCCGACGCCCACCCGAATTAGACTTGGTCACGGCGCACTTACAGACTGTGACTTCATCAGTATCTGTGTATCTTTAGTGTCTCATACAGTTCCCAGCGCACCACAGGCTGATGAATGTAGAAGGTGTAAACAGATGAATGGATAAATCCCTTGATAATCCTGAAAAGCCAATCCAATGAATCACAAGTTATTAAGAGGAAGGTAACAAATAAGAAACAGAGAGAGGGAAGAGCCTTTTCATAGGGAACAGGTTAACAACTGAAGAGATGTCAATGTTTTGGATTTATTAGTATCTTTAAACTCAGTTTCCTATCATGGCCCTACTTGCAACAGGGAACGGAAACTGCAGTAAAATCAAGGCAGGTGAATCCACCTAAGAGCTTCCACAGAGTACAGATGTCTTGTAGGATCAAATCTTGTCTCCAGAACTTATAGCAAGTGGGCTTTGAGCAACCTCTCTGAGCTTCACTTTCTTCTCTCTGCTATCAGGATGATGGTATCTCACAGGGCTGCTTGAGGTTTAAACAAGGTTAAAAAAGAAAAAGAACTTATCCTAGTACGTGGGTCAGTAGATGCCTAAGATCCTCCAGGGAAGTGCGGGAGACAGGCAGGTTGTTATATGTGTGTTTGTTTTTACTGAGAAAGGTCCCCTTCATAGAGAAGCTCTCTACTGTCATTCCCTTAAGATCCTTGATATCTGTCTCCACCTGTATTACAGCTTAGCACAGACACAGCTGTGGAGATGAAGGCAGGGCATCCCTTACCTTGTGACAGGAGCACTGTAGCGTGCTAGTTAAAATAAACTGGAACAGAAGAAGTTGGGAGCTCAAGTAGGAAGAAAAGGATAAAAATGGTTTGTTGCTGAACCCCTCTTCTGGCTGGGGCAGCTGTTCTCCAGCCTTGCATTCAGTGACATGGGTGTAATTATGCCCATCTTACAAAAAAGGACTCCTAGACATAGGCAGCCTAAGAGCTTCCCCAAAGTCACACAGATAATCAGGGGTAGAGTTTTTAACCCAAGTTCATTTGGTTTAAGAGCTCAAGAGGGAAGCCAGAGAGACAGAGAATTAGAGAGATTCTGGGGTCATAGTACATCAGAGTGGCGTCATAGGGAGCTGAGACCACACAACTGGTCTGTTTGCACTTTTTTCTGGGTCCTGAGAAAGGATGATCTATTAGTAATTTAATCCATTCCCTGAACTTGGTGCCACAGAATTCTCTGACAACCTGCATTTAGGCCAGTCCACAGGGGGACGAGAAAAAATGAAGTAGGACTCTCAGAAATCATGTTCCTTACATGAAAATAGATCAGGCAGTGGGAGGGGGTGAACCAAAAATAGCCTGAGGGAGTGAGAGACAAAACATGTGAAACAGTGAAAGGGAGGTTGAGACAACTGTGATGTGGTGAAGAAAGGGCACGACGAAGCAGGGAGAGGAGCAGGCGCAGGGAAGAGACGGAACGGTTTGCTTTCAGGATTCTGTTAAACCAGCCATTCATCCCCTCAGGCAGATTGTTCCTAAAAAGACAGGGTGTCTTAAATTATGCCAGCTTAGTTAAAGCACCACTTCCTTGGTAGTCAGCCTGTCCTTCCAGGAACATCTATTTTCTGAAGAAAATAAATAAACAGATATTTTCCCCTAGATTTGAAAATAACACATGTTTATTATATAAAATTTAGAAAGTACAGAAAACCATGATGAACAAAATCACTCATGCCACCACATAAATATTACCATTACTAGCATCTTATATATTGACTTCATGTCCCCCATTTATATATGTGTGTGTGTATGTATATATGAACTTATTATATATGTGTATATGTGTATATTCATAAATGTTTCTGCTTGTTACTTTGCAGCATCATGGATATATGATATATGATAGATATATCATCTTTATATATATATCTCTATATATCTTTATATATATATCTTTATTTATCTATATCATATCTATATCTATCTATCTATCTATATATCTTGAGGTAAATCCATGATGCTGCAAAGTAACAAACAGAAACATTTATGTCTCCAAACTCCTGAACAGAGATCCATGTTGCTGGGGCTCCTGAATTCTCCAGAATTACCTGTGTTCTGGTTTATATCAGATCCTTATCTTCTGAAAGATTTTTCAGGCTTCTTTTATGCCCTATTTCTCTGCATCATAAAATAGATTTAAAAATATTAGTTGAACACACACATTCCTCCATCTGCCACCTCATTTCTCATCTCCACTTCTTGAGAGAATGGTCTTCATAGGTTGATATCCCTTCATCTCTAATTCATTCCTGTTTTTAAATTACCATATGTATAATATATAATTTATATTGTTATTAATTCATTTTATTATGTTTTATTCATTTAATTAAATAATTATACCTGTTGATTAATTGTATAGTTATATATAATTAATAATTGCTTGTTTTAAAATGGTACTTTTATGTACCTCCACAAATTCAGCCCCTGGTGAGAATTATCTGTAACTCTTCTCCCAGAGGTGATTTAGTTTCTCCAGAAAAGACTACCAGTTTCTTCTCCAGACCTGCTGAAGTTCTGGAAGATAAGCGGGGAAAAAACGCCCCCAGCTGACCTACAAATGCATGAGCAATCCAGCTAATCTTCAGACATGTGAACAGTAGAAGGTTCCTGTATGCCATCGAAGTTACATGATTGTTATACATTTTACTGTAACTATACTTAATCCATGCACTTTGCTTCTCCAGTACTTAAGGTTATCAGCGGGGCTGGAGGTTGGTGGGACTTTCACCTATTTTGTCTTTGTCCTCTTGTTTTCAAACATTTACCACTTCTCCATCTAACTCATCTGATCTTCAAGTCCACACTGTGTTAATAACTCTCTTTCATTGTTTGTCACCCATTCTTTGTCCTTCTCAACTTTTACCTTTTTTTTTTTTTTTTTTTTTTTTACTCTTTATTGTCCCTTTAGAGGCTTATTCCAGGGTTGAGGAAACAGAGGTAAATACATGTATTTAATCAGAAGATCCTCTTTCCTAAAACACTCCACTCCCTTAGTATGACCGAGACAATGCTATTGTTCATCAAACAATTTTTATTTTTCTACTGGGTACAGACCTCCCAGCTGCTTGCATCTGGGTTCCAGCCTAGGTGACTAGTTCTGGCCAACAGAATTTGAGCAGAAATGATTTATGCCACTTTCATGGCTTTCTCTTTTCCCCACTATCTTTTTTTTTTCGGCTGTGCCATGCGGATTGCAGAATCCTAGTTCCCCGACCAGGTATTGAACCCCAGCCCCTGGCATTGAGAGCACCATGTCCTGACCACTGGACCACCAGGGAATTCCCTCCCACTATCTTATATACAGTATATTGGTAGTAATTATTATTTAGTCTTTAGAGTATAGAATATCAAAGAGAATTTTGGCTGTGCTGAGAAAGGAATGAACATCCTGCATACATGGAAACATGGGATTTTATATCTCCCTGTTTTGGGGAGAGGAAGAGTACCTTTTTATTCATGCCATATCTAAATGCATGCCATTAGGTGGGTGCATGATGCTGATATTGCTGTTGTTTAGGAGTTAAATATGGATAGAAGGGTGTGTTTGGACACTGAAAATCCAAAGGAGTACCGGGTATTATTTATTAAACTTTGTACCTTTGCTGCCATTTTCAGCTCTTCTTTCTACTTAAGTTTGTAAAGCCTAAAATATCATTTTTCAGACTTACTTAAAAAGATAGTTTCCAGGACTTCCTGGGTGGGGCCATGGTTAAGAATCCGCCTGCCAATGCAGGGGATACAAGTTCGAGTCCTGGTCCGGGAAGATCCCACATGTTGAGGAACAGCTAAGCCTGTGTACCACAACTACTGAGCCCGCCGCGTGCCACAGCTACTGAAGCCCGCGTGCTTAGAGCCCGTGCTCCACAGCAAGAGAAGCCACCACAATGAGAAGCCCATGCACTGCCATGAAGAGTAGCCCCCGCTCGCCACGACTAGAGAAAGCCCGCGTGCAGCAACGAAGACCCAATGCAGCCAAAAAGAAATAAATAAAATAAATAAATTTATATATAAAAAAAGATAGTTTCCAGTTAGAGTCTTCAAATTAGAGGCACTACTATGACTACCGTGAGTCTCACAGAAGGTTGTGATGTCCAAACTACACTCTGTGCTAAGGAGTGGGCGGACACCACAGAGAGGCACTGCTTTCTCTAGACTGGTTATTGCTAGTCCAGCCAACCAAGTGACCCAGGGGGACCCACTTTTTCCTTATCCATGTGATATTGAACTTCTGGACCTAGATACCTTGCCATATGCTTTCCATGTACACTATGCCAGTTTTTTCATCTTGAGTGCAAATGTATGAATTCAGCAATCACAGCACCATGGTGCAGGAGCAGTATGGAGGTGATGGGATGACTCAAAGGTCCCTGCCAAGATGACTGGCCCAAAGTATGGGACAGACAGCAAGAATACTTCTAAAGAAGCCACTCACCTATTCAAAAGGAAACATCTGAAATCAGACACATGGTACTTCTAGGAGAACTGTCACCTAAGCCACTCTGAGTCCTTTGGTGTGTTTCTCACAGGTGGTGACCTCCTCAACTAACATGTCATGATGCTGGACTTGCTATTTTGTACTGGTTGTGCTGGGGAACAGTGGGTAGCGATTTTAGTGTGTGCCAATAATACCAACCCTTTTGCCTACTTCTGGTGCCTTCTGGCCAACTCTACTGAATCACAACACTTAGTACCCTGCCAATGAAACTAACAGCAATGAATCATAGAACAAGAGGCTGAGAAAGCTAGGTAAGATGTCTCTTCTCTCTTCAGGAGTCATTGGAGGAGGCTTGAGAGTAATGCTGTGAATTTTGTTAGCATTTTCTCATCCATTGGGCTACAGGTGCAGATGCTATTGACCCAGCTATACTTTTCAGACTGAAGAATATGCCCCTCCTGGCGGTTCTTAAGAATGAACTCCTTTGTGTGCCTTAGGTGGAAAGGATCTGCCTCCTGAGGGTCGTCAACTGACCATTACTAACCATCTTCCAGTGTCTCTTAAAGCGATGCCAGTGACTAGTCTCATAGCTTTCAGGATTGAAATGGTATGTTTCTGACAGTGGGATATAGTACATAGACACAAACTTTCAGAATCAGAAGGTAGGTTGAGAGTATGTCCTGCAGGACCCCAGCAAAGATCCACAGAAACTGGCTATAGCCCAGGGCTTCAACCAGTCAACGTTAGTCAACCAAAAGGCTTGGACCCCAGGAACCTTGTCAGATCATGGGAGGGTTTGATGCTTCTCCAACCTAGAATGCTAACGTAGGAAATCTTGCCAGTAACTCACCATGTCATACAGTTGCAACCAAGTCTTAGATACCAATTCCCTGCTCACATCAGGAGTGGGGTTATTGCTTCATCAACCATAAACATGGAGTTGGAAGAACCGGGCTAGAGCAAAATTCTAGCACTCACATTCTATTGAATAAATGCCACTATGCCAAGTGAAGGGGTGATGCTTTCTCAGTCACATAGTCTAAAAGTCCCATAGCCCAAGGGCTGGAGTCCAGTATTTGACTCTGCTAAATTTCTGAGCCTTGACCAAGAATGTAGCAAGCCATGGGGAACCTGAATATGTGCCACAATGCCTATATCCAAGAGAGTTTTTTTCCCAAGATATATTGTTCTGACAAGCGTGGTATGGTTGCTGGTTGCTGTTTGTCCTGTTTTGCATGGTACTCAGTATTCAACTTTGGTCCTTTTCTCTCCCCATGCTATCTCTTTTGATGACATCATCAATTACTATAGTTTCAAATGTCATCTATATGATGATGGTTCTCAACTATGTGCTGTACTTGTACCTTCAGCTTCTCTGAACTCAAGAATTAAATCCCCAACTACTCAGATGGATATCTCCATCTGAATGTTGCACAGACATCTTAGATTTGTTATGTCCCAAACGAGAATACTTTATCTCTTTTTCTCCACTGCTACTACCCTTTTCTTTGCCATTCTTCTACCTATCACGTGGATGTCATCATCACTCAAATGGAACACAGATTCCATCTTTGCCCTCCTCTGCCTCATTCTTATGGCAAAGTGATCTTTCAAAATGTAAACCACCACATCCAATCTCACTGTTTATTTGTTTAATGACTAAACAAATGCCAAATTCATATGATGTAAAAGGCCACCAACTACTTCCATGATGACATATCTCATCCTTCAAGACTCAGCTTGAAAATCACCTTTTCTAGCCACCCGTTTTATTATGTTATCTGAAGTAAGTACACATCCTTATTCTTTAACTGAGTACCTTTCACAATTGGTAATCATTTAGCTTGTTTGCTTAATTGTGAGAAGTGTTTTATTGTTCCATTAGCTCCTTAAGGGCAAATATGGGCAAATTTTATTCATCATTTTCCCAGATTTGGGACAATAACCACTACATAGTCAGTGCTCAATAACTACTTATAGAATAAAATAAATGACATATCTAGCATGACTTTTACTGAGTACATCCTCACAGCATTACTTACCTTGTTTTTTTTGTTTTTGGGTTTTTCTTTTTTTAACATCTTTATTGGAGTATAATTGCTTTACAATGTTGTGTTAGTTTCTGCTGTATAACAAAGCGAAGAAGCTATATGTATACATATATCCCCATATCCCCTCTCTCTTGTGTTCACTCCCTATCCCACCCCTCTAGGTGGTCACGAAGCACCGAGCTGATCTCCCTGTGCTATGCAGCTGCTTCCCACTAGCTATCAGTTTTACATTTGATAATATATATATGTCAATGCTACTCTCTCATTTTGTCCCAGCTTACCCTTCCCCCTCCCCGTGTCCTCAAGTCCATTTTCTATGTCTGTGTCTTTATTCCTGTCCTGCCCCTAGGTTCACCAAAACAATTTTTTTTTTTTAGATTCCATATATATGTGTTAGCATACAGTATTTCTTTTTCACCTTCTGACTTAACTTCACTCTGTATGACAGACTCTAGGTCCATCCGCCTCACTACAAATAATTCAGTTTATGGCTAATATTCCATTGTATATATGTGCCACATCTTCTTTACCCATTCATCTCTCAGGGGACACTTAGGTTGCTTCCATGTCTTGGATATTGTAAACAGTGCTGCAATGAACATTGTGGTACATGACTCTTTTTAAATTATGGTTTTCTCAGGGTATATGCCCAGTAGTGGGATTGCTGGGTCATACGGTGGTTCTATCTTTAGTTTTTTAAGGAACCTCCATACAGTTCTCCATAGTGGTTGTATCAATTTAAATTCCCACCAACAGTGCAAGAGGGTTCCCTTTTCTCCACACCCTCTCCAGCATTTATTGTTTCTAGATTTTTTGATGATGACTGTTCTGACCGGTGTGAGGTGATACCTCATTGTGGTTTTAATTTGCATTTCTCTAGTGATTAGTGATACTGAGCATCCTTTCATGTGTTTGTTGGCGATCTGTATATCTTCTTTGTAGAAATGTCTATTTAGGTCTTCTGCCCATTTTTGGATTAGGTTGTTTTTTTGATATTGAGGTGCATGAACTGCTTGTATATTTTGGAGATTAATCCTTTGTCAGTTGCTTCGTTTTCAAATATTTTCTCCCATTCTGTGGGTTGTTTTTTATCTTGTTAATAGTTTCCTTTGCTGTGCAAAATCTTTTAAGTTTCATTAGGTCTCATTTCTTTATTTTTGTTTTTATTTCCATTTGTCTAGGAGGTGGGTCAAAAAGGATCTTGTTGTGATTTATGTCATAGAGTGTTCTGCCTATGTATTCCTCTAAGAGTTTGATAGTTTCTTGCCTTACATTTAGGGTTTTAATCCATTTTGAGTTTATTTTTGTGTATGGTGTTAGGAAGTACGCTAATTTCATTCTTTTACATGTAGCTGTCCAGTTTTCCCATCACCACTTATAGAAGAGGCTGTCTTTTCTCCATTGTATATTCTTGCGTCCTTTACAAAGATAAGGTGACCATATGTGTGTAGCTTTCTCTCTGGGCTTTCTGTCCTATTCCACTGATCTGTATTTCTGTTTTTGTGCCAGTAGCATACTATCTTGATTACTGTAGCTTTATAGTATAGTCTGAAGTCAGGGAGCCTGATTCCTCCAGCTGTTTGTCTTTCTCAAGATTGCTTTGGCTATTCAGGGTCTTTTGTGTTTCCATACAAATTATGACATCTTTTGTTCTAGTTCTGTGAAAAAAACCATTGGTAGTTTGATAGGGATTGAATTGAATCTGTAGATTGCTTTCGGTAATATAGTCATTTTCACAATGTTGATTCTTCCAATCCAAGAACATGGTAATCTCTCCATCTGTTTGTATCATCTTTAATTTCTTTCATCAGTGTCTTATAATTTTCTGCATACAGGTCTTTTGTCTCCTTAGGTAGGTTTATTCCTAGGAATTTTATTCTTTTTGTTGCAGTGGTAAATGGGAGTGTTTCCTTAATTTCTCTTTCAGATTTTTCATCATTAGTGAGTGTATAGAAATGCAAGAGGTTTCTGTGCATTAATTTTGTACCCTGCTACTTTACCAAATTTATTGATTAGCTCTAGCAGTTTTCTGATAGCATCTTTAGGATTTTCTGTATATAGTATCATGTCTTCTGCAAACAGTGACAGTTTTACTTCTGTTCTGATTTGGATACATTTTATTTCATTTTCTTCTCTGATCGCTGTGGCTAATTTCCAAAACTATGTTAAATAAGAGTGGTGAGAGTGGGCAACGTTGTCTTGTTCCTGATCTTAGTGGAAATGGTTTCAGTTTACCACCATTGAGAATGACGTTGACTGTGGGTTTGTCATATATGGCCTTTATTATGTTGAGGTAAGTTCCCTGTATGCCTGCTTTCTGGAGGGTTTTTATCATAAATCAGTGTTGAATTTTGTCAAAAGCTTTTTCTGCCTCTATTGAGATTATCATATGGTTTTTATTCTTCAGTTTGTTAATATGGTGTATCACATTCATCGATTGCATATATTGAAGGATCCTTGCATTCCTGGGATAGACCCCACTTGATCATGGTGTATGATTCTTTTAATGCGCTGTTGGAGTCTGTTTGCTAGTATTTTGTTGAGGATTTTTGCATCTATGTTCATCAGTGATATTGGCCTGTAGTTTTCTTTCTTTGTGACATCTTTGTCTCGTTTTGGTATCAGGATGATGGTGGCCTCGTAGAATGAGTTTGGGAGTGTTTCTCCCTCTGCTATATTTTGGAAGACTTTGAGAAGGATAGGTTTTAGCTCTTCTCTAAATGTTTGATAGAATTCACCTGTGAAGCCATCTGGTCCTGGGCTCTTGTTTGTTGGAAGAATTTTAATCACAGTTTCAATTTCAGTGCTTGTGATTGGTCTGTTCATATTTTCTATTTCTTCCTGGTTCAGTCTTGGAAGGTTGTGCATTTCTAAGAATTTGTCCATTGCTTCCAGGTTGTCCATTTTTTTGGTATATAGTTTCTTGTAGTAATCTCTCATGATCCTTTGCATTTCTGCAGTGTCAGTTTTGACTTCTTTCTCATTTCTAATTCTGTTCATTTGAGTCTTCTCCCTTTTTTTCCTGTTGAGTCTGGCCAGTGGTTTATCAATTTTGTTTATCTTCTCAAATAACAAGCTTTTAGTCTTATTGATCTTTGCTATTGTTTCCTTCATTTCTTTTTCATTTATTTCTGATCTGATCTGTATGATTTCTTTCCTTCTCTACCTTTGGGGTATTTTTGTTCTTCTTTCTCTAATTGCTTTTGGTGTAAGTTTAGGTTGTTTATTTGCGGTGTTTCTTGTGTCTTGAGGTAGGATTGTATTACTATAAACTTCCCTCTTAGAACTGGTTTTGCTGCATCCCATAGGCTTTGGGTCGTCGTGTTTTCATTGTTATTGTTTCTAGGTATTTTTTAATTTCCTCTTTGATTTCTTCAGTGATCTCTTGGTTATTTAGTAGCGTATTGTTTAGCCTCCATATGTCTGTATTTTTTACAGTTTCTTTTCCTGTAGTTGATATCTAGTCTCATAGAGTTGTGGTCAGAAAAGATACTTGATGTGATTTCAATTTTCTTAAATTTACTGAGGCTTGATTTGTGACCCAAGATATGATCTGTCCTGAAGAATGTTCCATGAGCACTTGAGAAGAAAGTGTATTCTGTTGTTTTTGGATGGAATGTCCAATAAATATTAAGTCCATCTTGTTTATTGTGTCATTTAAAGCTTGTTTCCTTATTTATTTTCATTTTGGATGGTCTGTCCATGGTGAAAGTGGGTGTTAAAGTCCCCTACTATGATTGTGTTACTGTCGATTTCCCCTTTTATGGCTGTTAACATTTGCCTTATGTATTGAGGTGCTTGTATGTTGGGTGCATAAATACTTAACAATTGTTATTTCTTCTTCTTGGATTCATCTCTTGATCATTAAGTAGTGTCCTTCTCTGTCTCTTGTAATAGTCTTAATGTTAACGTCTACTTTATCTGATAATGAGAATTGCTACTCCAGCTTTGTTTTTATTTCCTTTTGCATGGAATATCTTTTTCCATACCCTCACCTTTAATCTGTATGTGTCCCTGGGTCTGAATTGGGTCTCTTGCAGACAGCATATATATGGGTCGTGTTTTTGTATCCTTTCTGCCAGTCTGTATCTTTTGGTTGGAGCATTTAATGCATTTACATTTAAGGTAATTATCGATATGTATGTTCATATTAACATTTTCTTAATTGTTTTGGCTTTGTTTTGTAGGTCTTTTCCTTCTCTTGTGTTTCCTGCCTAGAGAAGTTCCTTTAGCATTTGTTGTATAGCTGGTTTGGAGGTGCTGAATTCTCTTAACTTTTGCTTCCCTGTAAAGGTTTTAATTTCTCCATCGAATCTGAATGAGATCCTTGCTGGGTAGGGCAATCTTGGTTATAGGTTTTTCCCTTTCATCACTTTAAATATGTCCTGCCACTCCCTTCTGGCTTGCAGAGTTTCTGCTGAAAGATCAGCTGTTAACCTTATGAGGATTCCCTTGTATGTTAATTGTTGCTTTTCCCTTGCTGCTTTTAATATTTTTTCTTTGTATTAATTTTTGATAGTTTGATTAATATGTGTCTTGTCATGTTTGTCTTTGGATTTATCCTGTATGGGACTCTGCACTTCCTGGGCTTGATTAACTATTTCCTTTCCCATGTTAGGGAAGTTTTCAAATATAATCTCTTCAAATATTCCCTCAGACCGTTTCTTTTTCTCTTCTTCTAGGACTCCTATAATTCAAATGTTGGTGCATTTAATGTTGTCCGAAAGGTCTCTGAGGCTGTCTTCAATTCTGTTTATTCTTTTTTCTTTATTTTGCTCTTTGGTAGTTATTCCCACTATTTTATCTTCCATTTCACTTTCCATTCTTCTGTCTCAATTATTCTGCTATTGATTCCTTCTAGAGAATTTTTAATTTCATTTATTGTGGTGTTCATCATTATTTGTTTGCTCTTTAGTTCTTCGAGGTGCTTGTTAAACATTTCTTTTATTTTCTCCATTCTGTTTCCAAAATTTTGGATCATCTTTACTATCATTACTCTGAATTCTTTTTCAGGTAAACTGCCTATATCTGATTCATTTTTTAAAAGATCTTTATTGGAGAATAATTGCTTTACAATGGTATATTAGTTACTGCTTTATAACAAAGTGAATCAGTTATGTATATACACATGTTCCCATATCTCTTCCTTCCTGCATCTCCCTCCCACCCACCCTCCCTATCCCACCCCTCTAGGCAGTCACAAACCACCTAGCTGACCTCCCTGTGTTACGTGGCTGCTTCCTACTAGCTATCCACTTTATGCTTGGTAGTGTATATATGTCCATGCCACTCTCTCACGTCGTCACAGCCTCCCCCTCCCCCTCCCCATAACCTCAAGCCCATGCACTAGTAGGTCTGTGTCTTTATTCCCGTCTTACCCCTAGGTTCCTCATGACCTTTGTCTTAGATTCCATATATATGTGTTAGCATACGGTATTTGTTTTTCTCTTTCTGACTTACTTCGCTGTGTATGACAGACTCTGGGTCCATCCACCTCACCACAGATAACTCAATTTCGTTTCTTTTTATGGCTGAGTAATATTCCATTGTATATATGTGCCACATCTTCTTTATCCATTCATCTGTTGATGGACACTTAGGTTGCTTCCATGTCCTGGCTATTGTGAATAGAGCTGCAATGAACATTTTGGTACATGACTCTTTTTGAATTATGGTTTCTCAGGGTATATGCCCAGTAGTGAGATTGCTGGGTCATATGGTAGTTCTATTTGTAGTTTTTTAAGGAAACTCGATACTGTTCTCCATAGTGGCTGTATCAATTTACATTCCCACCAACAGTGCAAGAGTGTTCCCTTTTTGCCACACCCTCTCCAGCATTTATTGTTTCTAGATTTTTTGATGATGGCCATTCTGACCGGTGTGAGATGATATCTCATTGTAGTTTTGATTTGCATTTCTCTAATGATTAATGATGTTGAACATTCTTTCATGTGTTTGTTGGCAATCTGTATATCTTCTTTGGAGTAATGTCTATTTAGGTCTTCTGCCCATTTTTGGATGGGGTTGTTTGGTTTTTTTGTTATTGAGCTGCATGTGCTGCTTGTAAATTTTGGAGATTAATCCTTTGTCAGTTGCTTCATTTGCAAATATTTTCTCCCGTTCTGAGGGTTGTCTTTTGGTCTTGTTTACGGTTTCCTTCGCTGTGCAAAAGCTTTTAAGTTTCATTAGGTCCAATTTGTTTATTTTTGTTTTTATTTCCATTTGTCTAGGAGGTGTGTCAAAAAGGATCTTGCTGTGATTTAAGTCATAGAGTGTTCTGCCTATGTTTTCTTCTAAGAGTTTGATCGTGTCTGGCCTTACATTTAGGTCTTTAATCCATTCTGAGTTTATTTTTGTGTATAGTGTTAGGGAGTATTCTAATTTCATACTTTTACATGTCCCTGTCCAGTTTTCCCAGCACCATGTATTGAAGAGGCTGTCTTTTCTCCACTGTATATTCTTGCCTCCTTTATCAAAGATAAGGTGACCATATGTGTGTGGGTTTATCTCTGGGCTTTCTATCCTGTTCCATTGAGCTGTATTTCTGTTTTTGTGCCAATACCATACTGTCTTGATTACTGTAGCTTTGTAGTATAGTCTAAAGTCAGGGAGCCTGATTCCTCCAGCCCCATTTTTCGTTCTCCATATGGCTTTGGCTATTCGGGGTCTTTTGTATTTCCATACAAATTGTCAAATTTTTTGTTCTAGTTCTGTGAAAAATGCCCGTGGTAGTTTGATAGGGATTGCATTGAATCTGTAGATTGCTTTGGGTAGTAGAGTTATTTTCACAATGTTGATTCCAATCCAAGAACATGGTATATCTCTCTATCTTTAATTTCTTTCATCAGTGTCTTATAGTTTTCTGCATACAGGTCTTTTGTCACCTTAGGTAGGTTTATTCCTAAATATTTTATTCTTTTTGTTGCAGTGGTAAATGAGAGTGTTTTCTTAATTTCACTTTCAGATTTTTCATCATTAGTGTATAGGAATGCCAGAGATTCCTGTGCATTAATTTTGTATCCTGCTACTTTACCAAATTCATTGATTAGCTCTAGTAGTTTTCTGCTAGCATCTTTAGGATTCTCTATGTATAGTATCATGTCATCTGCAAACAGTGACATCTTTACTTCTTCTTTTCCCATTTGGATTCCTTTATTTCTTTTTTTCTCTGATTGCTGTGGCTAGAACTTCCAAAACTATGTTGAATAAGAATGGTGATCGTGGGCCACCTTGTCTTGTTCCTGATCTTAGTGGAAATGGTTTCAGTTTTTCACCATTGAGGACGATGTTGGCTGTGGGTTTGTCATATATGGCCTTTATTATGTTGAAGAAAGTTCCCTCTATGCCTACTTTCTGCAGGGTTTTTATCATAAATGGGTGTTGGATTTTGTTGAAAGCTTTCCCTGCATCTATTGAGATGATCGTATGGTTTTTCTCTTTCAGTTTGTTAATATGGTGTTTCACGTTGATTGATTTGCGTATATTGAAGCATCCTTGCGTTCCTGGAATAAACCCCACTTGATCATGGTGTATGATTCTTTTAATGTGCTGTTGGATTCTGTTTGCTAGTATTTTGTTGAGGATTTTTGCATCTATGTTCATCAGTGATATTGGCCTGTAGTTTTCTTTCTTTGTGACATCTTTGTCTGTTTTTGGTATCAGGGTGATGGTGGCCTCGTAGAATGTTTGGGAATATTCCTCCCTCTGGTATATGTTGGAAGAGTTTGAGAAGGATAGGCGTTAGCTCTTCTCTAAATGTTTGATAGAATTTGCCTGTGAAGCCATCTGGTCCTGGGCTTATCCTCTTCATTTGTTTGGTGTGGTGGGTTTTTTCCTTGCTCCTTCATCTGCTGCATATTTCTTGTCTTCTCATTTTGCTTACCATACTGTGTTTGGGTTCTTTTATCAGGCTGCAGGTTTGTAGTTCCCGTTGTTTTTGGTGTCTGCCCCCGTTGGCTAAGGTTGGTTCAGTGGGTTGTGTAGGCTTCCTAGTGGTGGGAACTGGTGACTGTTTTGGTGGGTGGGGCTTGATCTTGTCATTTTGGTGGGCAGGGCCATTTCCGGAGGGGTGTTTTGGGGTGTTTGTGATTCGTATGATTTTAGGCAGCCTCTGCTAATGGGTGTGGTTGTGTTTCTGTCTTGCTAGTTGTTTGGCATGGGCCATCCAGTACTGGAGCTTGCAGGCCATTGCTTGGAGCTGGGTCTTCGCATTGAGATGGAGGTCTCTGGCAGAGCTTTTGCCGATTGACATTATGTGGGGCTGCGAGGTCTCTTGTGGTCCAGTGTCCTGAACTCGGCTCTCCCACCTCAGAGGCTCAGGCCAACACCAGGCCAGAGCACCAAGACCCTGTCAGCCACATGGTTCATAAGGGAGAAAACAAGAAAGAAAAAAAATAATAAGAAAAAATAAAAATAAAATAAAATAATTAAAATAAAAAATAATAATAATCATAAAAATAGAAGAGAGCAACGAAACCAATAAACCAATCCACCAATGATAACAAGCACTAAATACTATACGAAGATAAACATAAAAATCAGAAACATGTGAGGCTCACACAGCAAACCAAAGTCTATAGTTGCTCCCAAAGTCCACTGCCTCTATTTTGGGATGATTCGTTGTCTATTCAGGTATTCCACAGATGCAGGGTACATCAAGTTGATTGTGGGGATTTAATCCACGGCTCCTGAGGCTGCACAGAGAAATTTCCCTTTCTCTTCTTTGTTCGCACAGCTCTTGGTGTTACACTTTGATTTTGGCCCCACCTCTGTGTGTAGGTCACCCTCAGGCATCTGTTCCCCACCCGGACAGGACAGGGTTAAAACAGTGGCTGATTTGGGGGCTCTGGCTCACTCAGGCCGGGGGGAGGGGGGTCAACAATGCAGGTTGAGCCTGTGGTGGCAGAGGCTGGCACGACTTTGCAACAGCCGAGGTGCACTGTGTGTTCTCTCAGAGAACTTGTCCTTGCATCACGGGACCCTGGCAGTGGCATGCTGCACTGGTTCCTGGGGGTGTGTGTATAGTGACCTGTGCTTGCACACAGGATTCTTGGTGGCTGCAGCAGCAGCATTAGCATTTCATACTCGTCTCTGTGGTTCCAGCTGATAGCTGCGGCTTGCGCCCGTCTCTGGAGCTTGTTTAGGCAGCGCTCTGCCTCCTGTGGGCAGATAGGGAAGGAATCCCCTCTCCTCGCGCACCCCAAACAATGGTCTCTTTCCTCTTAGGCACTTCCAGACCTTTTCCTGACTGCCTCCTGACTAGCTGTGGTGCACTAGCCCCCTTCAGGCTGTGTTCATGCAGCCAACCCCAGTCCTCTCCCTGGGATCCGACCGAAGCCCAAGCCTCAGCTCCCAGCCCCCACCTGCCCAGGCGGGTGAGCACACAAGCCTCTCAGGCTGGTGAGTGCTGGTCGGCACCGATCCTCTGTGCGGGAATCTCTCCACTTTGCCCTCTGCACACCTGTTTCTGTGCTCTCCTCCGTGGCTCTGAACCTTTCTCCCCCCGCCCATCCCCCCACTGTCTCTGCCAGTGAAGGGGCTTCCTAGTGTGTGCAAACTTTTCCTCCTTCACAGCTCTCTCTCAGAGGTGCAGGTCCCATCCCTATTCTTTTGTCTCTGTTTTTTCTTTTTTCTTTTGCCCTACTCAGGTACGTGGGGAGTTTCTTGCCTTTTGGGAAGTCTGAGGTCTTCTGCCAGCGTTCAGTAGGTGTTCTGTAGGAGTTGTTCCACCCATAGATGTATTTTTGATGTATTTGTGGGGAGGATGGTGATCTCCACGTTTTACTCCTCCGCCATCTTGAAGGTCCCCCCTTACTTGCCTTATTGACTTTTGCTATTGTTTTTCTCTCAGTTGATGGCCATTTTTAAAACAAAGAAATAACATTTTAATCTAGGAGAGTTTAATGTTTACTCAGTTAAGGAAAACACTGCACATATGAAGATGCTGATGCTGCATTACTGATGAGATTAACTCCCTAGCTCTGCGATTCACTCTTCATCTTTCAACTTCACACAATTAAAAACTGCTACATATCATAAGCCTTTGGGATTGCTTGAAAACAGTTAAAACCATAAATATGAACCCTACCAATGCCAAAGGGTTCTATTTGCAGTTTTGTATTAAGATTTGTATTTTTTTTTTAATTTTATTTTTATTATTTATTTATTTATGGCTGTGTTGGGTCTTCATTTCTATGCGAGGGCTTTCTCTAGTTGTGGCAAGTGGGGGCCACTCTTCATTGCAGTGCGCGGGGCCTCTCACTATCATGGCCTCTCTTGTTGCAGAGCACAGGCTCCAGACGTGCAGGCTCAGTAATTGTGGCTCACGGGCGTAGTTGCTCCGTGGCATGTGGGATCTTCCCAGACCAGGGCTTGAACCCGTGTCCCCTGCATTGGCAGGCAGACTCCCAACCACTGCGCCACCAGGGAAGCCCAAGATTTGTATTTTAATAATGACTTCTCATGTAATTATTACAAATTCATTTGCCAGTTGGAGAATGTCTTCAAGTAACTTTTTCGAAAAAGTATTAGTTACAGCAGAAACTAACGCAACATTGTAAAGCAATTATGCTCCAATAAAGAAGTATTAAAAAAAGATTAGTGGGTAGTATCTTTACTAGTTCTATAGGAACATGTTTTGAATAACTGATTGGGTATAAAATTTGGGCTAACAATCTTTATTCTCATAGTGCCAAAATTCCAAATGTTGCTCCATTGTGTTCTAGCATTTATTGTTGAAGGAAATTAGTTGTCACCAGTCTAATATTAATGCCTCTGTAGATAAGCTCTGCATTTGTTTTCTTCCTCTTGTCAGAGGTACTCATAGGATATTTTCCCCTCTTTATAGTTCAAAAATTTTGCCTGACTATATCTAGGTGTAGAGATCATTTTATTAATTTTACCTATATAAGTAAGAATTTTTGGTCATCCCAATGTGAGACCTTTTCTTAAATCCAGAAACATTTTCAATAATATTTTTTCTAATTTAATCTGGTTCCCATAGTTTGGGTTCCCTTTTCAGAAGCACTTTTAAGTATCTGGTAAAGCTGCTGCCTTCTATTATGTACGTTCATAGTCTTCTTTCTCATTTTCCCCTATTCCCTCTGCATATCTGAAGAGCTTCTCATGTTACACTTTCAAACTGTGATTCACTTTTTCCCTTCAGCATCAATTCTATTCCTAGGTGCCTCTGATGCAAACTCAAATTCTTCTACAGGAGACCTTGATTATAGTTACTAGACTTGTACTTCCCCGTTACCACAATTTTTATGATATTTCTTTTAATGATCACAGTAATGATCTAAGCTAGTATTAAAGATCATCTAATGACTGTGAATGACACCATCACTAATGCTGTTGCCATGCCAACTCAATTATCACACTTGGTTAGCTAGTGAGGTATATCCTGCAAACACGCTTGAGCTGTGAAAATCTCATTCACATAAGCTCTATAATGAGATTCTTATTGAAATAAAAGCAAAGAATGAGCAGAGGAGAGGTAGAATATGGGCAGCTTCTCTGAGGGAACCAATTAGAGGAATGCACTGCCTCTGAGAAGACCTAGCCCTGAAGATGAGCAGAAGGTACCTTTGGTTGGACATAAACTCATGCCAAAGAGCATAGCTTGGGGAATGGAGCAAGGGCTGGATACCAGCTCCTATTTGCCCCCTTGGCTGGGTACCTGTGCTGTGTACAAAATGTGCAAATGCCCATAACAGCTCTGGTTCTAGTTTCTTTTAAGGCCAGAGCTATCATTTCATGATATGGTTGTATGAGTAAATAGATCCATTGCTTGTTTGCTTAAAAGAATTCTAACACTTGCAACTGAATAAAATTGATTTGTCTGTACATATGATATATTTATTCCTTCAAAGGCTAACAAATAAGGTGGAAAAAGTTTTGGAGTCAGCGATTGGATGAGGCAGAATAGGAAGTGTGAGAATTGCCATTGTTGGTGCAGCCTTAGGTAGTCTTACTAATGGGCACAGAACATGTTGAGGTGTAACCTGTGAGCTGAGGTTACACACATCAGTCAAGGAACCTGCTGTCAAGACAATGAGTCCCTGAGATACCATCTCACAGTATCTTAAGTTTGAGAATGAGGGCTACTTCCTTGATTATAGGGGCCAAGTTGATAACACAGAGTACAGTGTATTTATACCACCTTGAACATTCAGAAGGGAAAGGACTTAAAAACAGATCTTCCAGTTCACAATGAAGACATTCCTGGTGACTACCTAGAACCAGTGAATCAGTCTAATCACTGGCCCCCCCTGCCTTTCCCCAGTGTGAGGGGGTGGGCATCCTGAAACAATCCAGTCTGACCCTTTCTGTCAACAACTGAAAGGAAGGAAAGGAGGAAGGAAGGAACTGAAACACAATAAGGTTTAATTATTGATATCAGATTAAAGTGCAACTTCTCTCAGAGATAGCTATTTATTAAATAAAGTGGGAGGAATGCTAAGCTACTGGAATTAAGCTAAAAAGACAAACTCCTTGAAGGAATCGAGTATGTCATGCCTAGCAAAGCGCATAGCATAGAGTACGTTTCCTGAGTAGGAAAATCCATGTTGAATATACCAGCATGAGCTCAGGAATAACTGTGGCAGTGCCTACTCGATAATCCTGAGTCCACACCTCTTCAGTGAAGCTACCCATGCCTATGTCTCAGAGGTTTGTGATTTACCTTTTGTGTTCTCAACAGATGCACACATCTCTATTAGCACTTATATCTACTGTAATATTTTCCTCTATGTATGTCCTCAAGAGTTTGAGTTTTTCTCTTTGCTCAGTTCCTGTCTGCTAAAAGTGAGTTTTTTCCTTTTTTTTTCTTTTTAGCAGTACGTGGGCCTTTCACTGTTGTGGCCTCTCCCGTTGCGGAGCACAGGCTCCGGACGCGCAGGCCCAGCGGCCATGGCTCACGGGCCCAGCCGCTCCGTGGCATGCGGGATCCTCCCAGACCGGGGCACGAACCCGTGTCCCCTGCATCGGCAGGTGAACTCTCAACCACTGCAACCACCAGAGAAGCCCCTAAAAGTGAGTTTTTAAAATTTTTTATCTTTTTAATAAAACAATTTAAATTTTAATTTAATTAGTGTATATATGTCGATCCCAATCTCCCAATTCGTAACACCACCACCACCGCCCCTGCCGCTTTCCCCGCTTGGTGTCCATATGTTTGTTCCCTACATCTGTGTCTCTATTTCTGCCCTGCAAACTGGTTCATCTGTACCATTTTTCTGGGTTCTACATTTATGTGTTAATATATGATATTTGTTTTTCTCTTTCTGACTTACTTCACTCTGTATGACAGTTTCTAGATCCATCCATGTCTCTACAAATGACCCAATTTTGTTCCTTTTTATGGCTGAGTAATATTCCATTGTATACGTGTACCACATCTTCTTTATCCACTCGTCTGTTTATGGTCATTTAGGTTGCTTCCATGACCTGGCTATTGTAAATAGTGCTGCAATGAACATTGGGTTGCATGTGTCTCTTTGAATTATGATTTTCTCTGCGTATATGCCCAGTAGTGGGATTGCTGGGTCATATGGTAATTCTATTTTTAGTTCTTTAAGGAACCTGCATACTGTTCTCCATAGTGGCTGTATCAATTTACATTCCCACCAACAGTGCAAGAGGGTTCCCTTTTCTCCACACCCTCTCCAGCATTTGTTGTTTGTAGATTTTCTGATGATGCCCATTCTAACTGGTGTGAGGTGATACCTCATTGTAGTTTTGATTTGCATTTTTGTAATAATTAGTGATGTTGAGCAGCTTTTCATGTGCTTCTTGGCCATCTGTATGTCTTTTTTGGAGAAATGTCTATTTAGGTCTTCTGACCACTTTTTAATTGGGTTGTTTGTTTTTTTAATATTGAGCTGCATGAACTGTTTATATATTTTGGAGATTAATCCTTTGTCCATTGATTTGTTTGCAAATATTTTCTCCCATTCTGAGGGTTGTCTTTTTGTCTTGTTTGTAGTTTCCTTTGCTTTTCAAAAGCTTTTTAGGCCCCATTTGTTTATTTTTGTTTTTTTTTTCATTACTCTAGGAGGTGGATCAAAAAAAGTCTTGCTGTGATTTATGTCAAAGAGTGTTCTTCCTACATTTTCCTCTAAGAGTTTTGTAGTGGCCGGTCTTACATTTAGGTCTCTAATCCATTTTGAGTTTATTTTTGTGTATGGTGTTAAGAGTGTTCTAATTTCATTCTTTTACATGTAGTTGTCCAGTTTTCCCAGCACCACTTATTGAAGACACTGTCTCTCCTCCATTGTATATCCTTGCTTCCTTTGTCATAGATTAGTTGACCATAGGTGCGTGGGTTTTATCTCTGGGCTTTCTCAGTTTATTAATCTTTAATAAATGAACTGACAAATGAAAGAAGGGAAGAAGGGAAGGAAGGAAGGAAGGAAACCTCCTAGTCTGTCCATATAAAACATATAAACAGTTAGCAGAGTTCATGTAGCTCTGAGAGTTGAGATATGCAGTTTGGAGCTCCAGCAGCTCCAGCAGCTAACTCTGAGCACTCTTCTCCTAAGTCTGTGAAAATAAAAAAATAAAAGAATCTATTCAATTGGGAAGCTGTGACAATTAGTTTTTTTCTGTGTAATAAACTGTCACCAAAATTAGTGACTTAAGACAACAAAACAGCCATTTACTTAGCTGTCAAGTTTGATTGATCTAGATGGGCCTTAGCAGAGATGTTTGGCTAGTCTTGGCTTGTACCTTGACATGCCTTTGGCTAGCTAGGGGTCAGCTGGCCTAGGCTATCTATCCATATGCCTCTAATTATCATCCTAGAATTAGCAGGCTTGCTCATCTCATGGTAATGGCAGAGTACAAGGGGAAGCCTAATCACGCAAGCATTTTTAAGGCTCTGCTTGAGTTACACCTGCTAATATCTCACTGACCAAAGGGTTGAAGAACTGTGGCCATTAATGCAATCCACCTAATTGCATTAATCTCGTTGACCAATGAAGAGGCTCTTCATTGTTGTGAGAGCAAATAATTATTTTAAAAGCACATTGTAGACATACCATTGTTTGGCAAAGACATAAATACTTACTTCTAGGGGGGGAAAAACAACCTCTAAAACTTTCCTAGAAAGTCAAATTACCAATCACGAAGTTAAATCTCCTTTCATAAATCCAGAAGTGGTAATATATTGGTTAATAGCTTGACAGGTGTAAGATTTTACCCTACTTGCACGCTAACAAGTAACAAGTTAGCCTGCCATAGTTTCATGGATACTGGCAGAAGACATGAGACTGCTGGCTCAGAAACAAAGGATGTTTTATCAATCACAGCAACAGCAGCGACCGGAGTATCAACTTTTTTTGCATCAGTTCCCTGAGCCCAATTCCCGTAAGGCAATACTGAGAGGGCCAAGTGACATCTGTGTACTCAGTATTTTGCATTTCTGGAGAGGAAAACTGAGCTTACGAAACCCAAACCTTGTATAATAGATAATAAGCATGCCTTCCCCTGCTAGGAGGGAAAGCAACACTATATCCATTCTCCAAGGCTTTGACTATACAACATCACTAAAAAGATAGGTAGGAATAAAGGCAGTCAGTGCTTCTTCTCACAATACTTATGGAAATGCAAGAGATCCATGGAGAATTGCATCCTGACCAACTAAAATAATCCTGGCTCTTCTGTATGGACCTCGGCCACAGCCAGGATTCCGTGCATTCCATTCCATGCTTTAATTTCTGGTTTTGGTACATACCCTAGCTGTGGACCCAGGGACACATGCATAGACAGAATAGTAGAGGTAAATACCAATCAACCTCTATCCTATGATCTATGTTCACTAACTCTGTTTAAATCTGTGCTAACACTGACTGGTGGGATAGCTGAAAGCAGAAGCTTCACTATGAGTCTCAAGTTTCCCCATATGAAAATAGAGGGTAGGGTCAACACCTCTATTTACCTGCTAGATCCTCTATCCTGGGTTATAATACTCTTTCCCAGCAGCTGTGAGTGTTGACTGGTGATCTTCTCTGGGTAATTGTCCACAGCCAGACCGAAGCTGCTTCACCCAAGATGTTAAGCCTTGCCCACCCCTGCCCTAAGGGAACTCAAAGACTGAAGGGAGAGCAATGTACAAAAAAGCAACCCCTTCACTTCAAGTTAGAACAACTCCATGGTGTAATTTATGTTCCAGAGCTCCGATGGGATCAAACTGAGACCAAATGCTTTCTTACTTCTTTCCCCTGCCCTATCTGACTTCCCTCACTCACTTTCTCCTGAGAACATCCCTTCTATAAATCATGTGCACTCAGATCCCTGACTTGGGCTCTGATTTTAGGAGACCTAACCTAAGACAGAGAATAATAGCTTCCCCAGAGCACCATGATGAAATATAACTTGGTATAGTTCAGAGGTAAAAGAGTTGTAGTAGTTTTCCTACCAGTTCTGACTGTAGCCCACAAAATTATTTTGTACCCTAACTATCCTGGTTTATGCAGCTGATCTTGCCATTTAAGTTGACTTTTCTTGGTCCACCAGGCTCAAAAATGTCTCAGACCCCTGCCTCCTATTTAGATGGTCATGATCTATTCTAAAATAGGCCATATCATGTTCTGTGGTGACCTGTATCAGCAAAATTCTGGGTCATCAGATAAGTTTTATAGCCTCCAAACAAAGTCATGTGTCCTGCCACAGCAGTGCATATAACCGCAGTAGATAAACTAAAGTAAAAAATAATTTACCAGGTTGAGCCTGGGAATGATGTCAGGAAAGACTAGTTGTTCATTGAGACTGCTCTTAGCTT
Source organism: Mesoplodon densirostris (assembly GCF_025265405.1). NCBI lineage: Eukaryota > Metazoa > Chordata > Mammalia > Artiodactyla > Ziphiidae > Mesoplodon > Mesoplodon densirostris. The sequence goes on along the minus strand of NC_082662.1, from coordinate 157,610,824 downwards.
TCTGGTCACTGCCCTTATCTGCTGTTACTACAGCTTATACAAAAATCTATGCAGATACTTACTAACAATGCCCCTGGCAATGGCAGTTCCCAGAAAGCTGCCTTCCATCTTCATTGGCACCAGTGCCACCATTAATGCTAGGCTGCTGCTTCTGGATGAATCAGCTTCTGCTTTGGTTGCAGAGTCAGTCATTTCTTAACCTATGTAGTTAAATGCTTGGATGTAAGTACCAAACCAGATAGATTCTACCCAACTTTGAGTCATTTTTAATGGTTTTTAAATTTCTATTTCCAGTACCATTCTGAACTCCAAAATAAGTTCATATGACCTTCTTTTTGCCATGATAAATGGTTGGTTCATCCCCAGAACTCATCTTGACTGCCACATTTCTGCCTAAAACCTGCTCTTTTGCCCTCTCTCTACCTTCTTCCAGTTAGCTACTTCTCTCTTGAGTTCAGTCAGCCCATCAGACTCATTAGAATTTTTTTCTGACACTTTTGCCATCTAAGTAAAGACTATTCTGGCCACAATCTACTGAAACTTTCAGTGTGACACTCCAACTGGCAGCATTTTTTATGAGTACAGAAGCCATGTCCCCAAAGCCAAACTAGCCAGTGGTGAGCCATGAGAATCTAGCTGACATGAGCAACTTCCTCCCACCCCCACATCCCCCACACGTGCAAGGGCTGTGTTCAGTCTTCACTAGTCAAAGAAGGCAGAGAACTGGCATAATCATCTAGATATTTGGGTCAAGGCCCATGTCTCATATACCGCCATATATTTCCAATAGGGTCTCAACTCAAGCACAAGTAAAATAGCAGAAAAATGAGCATGGAGTCACATCCCTTCCATCCTGATAGATTCAGGAAGCATATCTGATTCTTCAGTAGAGTCCAATTTTAGAAGTGCAGAAGCTAGTCACGAAAATGCAAATGCTTCTACTTAGAATGTTCTTTGACTCAACAAGGCAGCATGTGCATATTAGGAGACTTGCTAGCACAAATTTATTTCAGAAGAGAAGAAGAAATTTGTGAGCAATTGGTGCTCAGAGTCTTCTTACTTCCCAGGGCCTCAAATGGAATCAGAGCTGTGGCAAGGAGACAAGTACAGATGCCGCTCCAGTGCTTCCTCATTTAGAATGTTCAAATCATCAGAACACTGAGATGCATTTAGTTGCTGCTCTGAATTGTTGGGGTTTTTTTTTTAAATCTAAAAATATTTACTCTTTTGTCAGGCCTCAGGGAATCAAGTTTTGAAAGCCCCTCCTTTCCCCCACCCCCATTTCTATTAACATTCACAACAATTCATGAACAGTCAGGGATGAAGAGACAAATGGACTATTCTGTGGAAAACAACGCAGTGACAAAGGTTTCAGATTCTAGTTCTTGTAGTCAAGGAACAGAATTAAATGTAAAACAACCGCCTGCACATCTAGTAACAAGGCAAGGAATTGTCACCAGGGAAGCTGCCTCAGAGGCATCAACATACAGCAGAAGAGCTTTTCTTTAATCTCATTTTACTTTGGTGTATGAGCATGGCTAATACCCAATTTAAGACATCTATTTATGCCATCGAGAAGAAGACATTTGTCCATATCATCCTGAAAACTAGAATGGTTCATGAAATACTGAGGAGATTGTAATATTAGAAGGTGAGAGTCTGTAGAGTTCAGAAAGCAGAAACAGTTGAAGAGTTTGTCCACCACTGTCCAAGAAAAAAATGATACTGTAAATGTTGAACACCATATTCGGTTCCTGGAGAGCTGTGCTCTAGAGGAAAACAAGAGCAGTGTACAATCCTTGCACATTTCCTTTGTAATTTCACCCACTCTTGTGACTTCATTTACAGATATATGCTGATGACTCTCAAAGCAAGCTCCAGACCTGCTGGACATTGCCATTTGGATAGCCCATAGACGTTATACAATTCATAAATATAAAACTAAATTCAGTGCCTTCTCTTCCATGACCAAAATTTGGAGTTTCTTCTCCCTCAACTACCACAGACAATCAATCAAATTCTGTTAGTTCTTCCTCTGTAATATAGTTCAAACTCCATCTCCAATATAAATCTTTCCATCATAAATGCTACTACCTTCAAGTCTATCTCATGAATTATTTCAACAATTTTCTAAATGGTTTCCCTGCCTCCAACTTAGTTTCCATTAGTTTATTCTTCTTCAAACCTCTCTCCTCCCACCCACCCAAATGATGATGCCTTTGCCAGCAATGATTCATTATTTCCTTCAGGCTAACTCCCAGATGCTTTATAAACTGTCTCCCCATCATGTCTATCCAAACTGACATCTTATCATTCCCCTCCCTGTAGTGTATATTCCACCATGCTGGACAATTTGTGGTTCCCTGGAGAAACTACTCATTCTTTTTCTCACCACCTGCTCTGGCCCCTCCTCTTCTCTTTTTCCTAACTGGATCTCACTCATCTTTCAAGAGTCAACTCAGGCACACCTGATTTGCAACATCTAGCATTATTTAGTATTAAATATCACATATTGTAAAGGTCCTCTCTGACTAGGCTAAGCTCTTGAAAATAGGTATCATGTCTTGGGTGGTGCATAACAATTGCTCAATAGCAATAGGCAAAAATTCTGTCTTTTGTAGAGTACGTGACTTCTCTTCTAAAACTTTTCCACTCCTTTTTAGTCTGTGCTCTCTGAGAAACTTCAAATTACTATTTCTGTACACCGTTAGCTTGATATTGGGAAGAAATCTACAGGGTAAAAACATCCCTAATACTATTAATCCATATTTTCAGTATGAAAAATAATCTGAGTTATCAACAAAATCGATGCTCAATCTCTCACCCTATATCAGTTCTAGAATTGCTTCCCTGAAAAGAACGGATGAAGGTGAGAGGCTGAAACATCAAAGGAAAAGTCACACTTTATACCATGGTATACATCCCCAGGATGTAGGCCATGTGACCCTGCCAGACTGTTTTACTGGTTTGACCTGTGTCCTATGGCTAACTAGCTTTAGGTGGCTGGTATCACAAAAGGTGAGACAACAGAGCAAGCTCTGCTTAAAGTCAAGCAGTGAGGGAAGTGGTGGCTGGAAGGGGGAATGAGGCAACAGACTTGCAGAGCCTTCTACCTTTACCTCTGGAAACCATTGTTTACATTTGATTTCCTACTGCTACAAATGGGATCTCAAAGTAAACACCTCCCATTCCTCTCACAGATGTTCAGTCAGTGGGAATCTGTCAGATACAAAGGAAGCCATCTGTCTTTTCCACACATGCCTATTGTTAGGAAATCTTGAGGGTCCTCTTAGCATTTGGCCCACTATGCCCACAACAACATGACGGGTAGCTTTTCTGGATCTGACCCTGAGCTCTTGGAGAAAGCATTGAAGAAAGCCACACAAATAATAAAGACACAAGCTTACATGTGTCAAAAAAGATAATGTCTGCAAAAGTAACAAATTACCTCACCTACCAATGCCAAGTCTCAGCCAGGGACTGTAAGTATATATAGAAAAGAAACCAAGAGTTTCCAAATCTACCTCTTAGGCTAAAAGAGAAACATATTGAGGATTATTAAATTTTAGAATGATTCATCCAGTGTAAGAAATACAGTCTCTTATTCTGAAAAGCTATAAAAAGAGAAGAGAGCCAGTCTACTTGGGATGCCCATTGTTGACCTGCCTGAGTCATGGGAATGGACTTTATGAGCTCTTAGGTTCCCTCCTGGCCCCATGGTTCTATAAAACCTTCTAATAGAAGATTTTCAGATATACCAAGTGATTTGTTTTTACATTATCCTCTAAGGAAAAAACTGCTAAAAATCACTGGCAGGTGGTTCCTCTGAGAGCCAAGTTTGCAGGAGAAAGGAGGCTTTTCCTTATCTGTATCTGTATCCAGTAACCATCCTGAAGACTTGACTGACACCTGCAAACGAGAGCCTAGAATAGAATTATAAATCAGGAGAACATATATGGAGCAGCCGTTCTTCCTAACAGTGACTAGTAACACACTCATGCCATCAGGCAACCTGGGTTGTTGCATGATAATAACAATAATGTATTTGTCGCTAAAAATTTAACACTAAGACTTTGGAGGTTGAACAGAACCAAATATGAAAGACAATGGGAAAATCAGTAAAAATGCCCAGACTCATAGAAGGAGAAAGGATTATGCCAGATTCTTCTACTCTTAGGGGAAAACAAAAAAGAGATATTTCCAAGAGAAATCCATTGCGTGAAAGTGTGACTTTCTCATTCTAAAGCTTCATGAGGTAGGCTGTAAAAGGCCAATAAAACATAAAATTCCTAGGGAGAGGGTTCATAATGACAGTGTAGGAAGATCCTGAATTTACCTCCTCCCACAGACACAACAAATCTACAACTTCATATGGAATAATTCCCTCAGAAAGGGAATGAAAACTGGATGAACAGAGCCTCCACAGCACAGGGTAAAAAGATAGCATCAAGATGGGTAGGAGAGGCAGAGATATGGGCTTCCCAAGGAAAAGCCCACACCCCAGCTTCAGGGATCCACAAAGGTACAGATCTTTTCCCTGAAGAGTAAGAGATGTGTCCCACATCAAGCACCTCAACCTTTTGATCCTTTATTGGATAGACGAGCCCCTAGAACATCTGACTCCAAAAACCAACAGAGAATATGCCCAGGAAAACTACAGAAATGCAGGGAAGAGAAAACCTGCTCTTAAGGGTTCACATGCAGACTGAACCCCAAAACCAGTGTAAAACACCAGATTGAAAAGCACACAGACCATAGGTGAAGGGGACACACTTATAATTTTGAAGTGTCGGCCAGAGAGGCAGGAGCCATGTGGGTCACTCCCCAGGGAATGAGTCACTGGTGGGGGCCACTTATGCACTCTCAGGCTACTTGTTAATACTGGCACTAACAGGAGCCATTTTGGAATTCTCCATCTAAACTACTATGCCAGTGGAGGCACCCTGCTGAGAGCCCTGCCCACCAGCACTCTGTGGCAGCTGATGCTGGACCCCACAGCTGGTCTGGGCCAGCCCCATCCACCAGTGCTCCATGACAGCTGCAGCTTCATAACAACAGGAGGGCACATGAAGCCCACATAGGGGACAGACCTTGAGTGCTTGGCTGTGGTGGATAAGCAGGATTGAGCTTCTGAGTCCCATAGGTCATCTCCTAATAAGGCCACTCTTTCAAGATAGGAAGATAGTTGATATACCTAATAATAGAAAAAAAAACACCTTGAGAATTAAGCAAAATGAGGAGACAGAGGAATATGTTCCAATCAAAAGAACAAGACAAAACTTGTCTCCAAAATGGAGACAAGCAGTCCCTCTGATACAGAGTTCAAAGTAATGGTCATAAAGATGCTCACTGAACTCAGGAGAAGAATGAATGAATACAGTGAGCACTTCAACAAAGAGACAGAAAATATGAGAAAGTACCAAACATAAGTTGTAACGAAACTGAAAAACACACTAGAGGGGTTCAACAGCAGACTGGATGAGATAGAAGAATAAGTCAGTGAGCTGGAGGACAAAACAATGGAACGCATCCATGCAGAGCAGCAAATTTTTTTCAGTTTTTAAAAAGTGAAGAAAAGGGACCTTTGGGACAACATCAGGTAGAATAACATTCACATTATAGGAGTCCCAGAAGGAGAAGAAGGGAATGGCCATAAAAATTATTTGAAATGATGATGGCTGAAAACTTACCTAATCTGGGGGAAGAAACAAACATCCAGGTCCAGGAAGCCAAGAGAGTTCCAATGAAAAGAACCCAAAGAGACAGACACCAAGACATATTATAATTAAAATGGTAAAAGTTAAGGATAAAGAGAGAATCCTAAAAGAAGCAAGAGAAAAACAACTTGTTATGTACAAAGGAAATGCCATAAGGCCACCAGAAGATTTTCATCAGAAACTTTACAGGCCAGAAGGGAGTGGCATGATGTATTCAAAGTGCCAAAAGAAAAAAAAACTTCCAACCAAGAATTCTCTACCAAGCAAGGTTATCATTCAGAATTGAAGGAGAGAGCAAGAGTTTCCCAAATAGCAAAAGCTAGAGGAATTAATCAGCACTAAACCAGCCCTACATGAAATATTAGACACTTTTTTAAGCTGAAAAGAAATGTCACTAATTAATAGTAAGAAAACACAAAAGTAAAAATCTTACTGGGAAAGGTAAATATATGATAATGGTAGTTGATCAGTCACTTATAGACAAGCAGGATGGTTAAAAGACAAAAGTAGTAAAGATAATATTTACAACAATCAGTTAAGAGATATATAAAATAAAAAGATGTAAAATGTGTCATCAAAAGCGCAAAACATGGTGGTAAAAGAAATAAGAAAGCAATCTAAACATAACACTAAAGAAAACCACCAAAACACAAGGAAAGTGAGAAAAAGAAGAAGAAAGAAACAGAGGAACTACAAAAATAATTAACAAAATGTCAATAAGTACATACCTACTAATAATTACTTTAAGAGTGAGTGGACTAAATTCACCAATTAAAAGACATAGAGTGGCCAAATAGATTTAAAAAAATTAAGATCCATCTATATGCTGCTTATAAGAGACTTCAGAAGAAAAAACAGACTGAAAGTGAAGGGATGGAAAAAGATACTCCATAAGCAAATGGAATGAAAAGAAATTTGGAGTAGCAATACTTACATCAGACTTAATAGACTTTAAAAAGAAGACTGTAATAAAAGACAAAGAAGAGCTTTACATAATGAGAAAGGGGTCAATCCAGCAAAAGATACAATATTTATATATATGTATATATATATATATATATATATATATATATATATATATATATATATATATGTATGCACCCAAGAGATGATCATCAAGATATATAAAGCCAATATTAATAGACTTAAAATTGAAAGCAATACAATAACAGTAGGGGACTTTAACATCCCACACATCAATGGACAGATCATTCTAGACAGAAAATAAGAAAACATTGGCTGTAAGTAACACATTAGATCAGATAGACTTAGTAGATCTATACAGAACATTTCATCCAAAAGCAGCGTAACATGTTCTTCTCCAGTGCACATGGAACATTCTCCAGGATAGATCACATGTTAGGTTGCAAAACAAGTCTCAATAAATCCAAGAAAACTGAAATCATATCAAGAATTTTCTCCCACCATAATGGTATGAAATCAGAAATCAATCACAAGGAAAGAAACAGGAAAAACCACAAACAGAGATTATACAACATGCTACTGAACAACCAATGGATCATCTAAAAAATCAAAGGAGAAATCAGAAAATGCCTACAGGAACTTCCCTGGTGGCACAGTGGATAAGAATCCACCTGCCAGTGCAGGGGACATGGGTTTGATCGCTGGCCCGGGAAGATCCCACATGCCGTGGAACAGCTAAGCCCATGTGCCACAGCTACTGAGCCTGCACTCTAGAGCCCACGAGCCACAACTACTGAAGTCTGTGTGCCCTAGAGCCCACGCGCCACAACTACTGAGCCCACGCAGTGCAACTACCAAAGCCTGCATGCTCCAGGGCCCGAGTGCCACAACTACTGAGCCTGTGGGCTTTGCTTGCATGCCTAGAGCCTCTGCTCTGCAACAAGAGAAGCCACTGCAATAAGAAGCCTGTGCACCACACTGCAACAAAGAGTAGCCCCTACTTGCTGCAACTAGAGAAAGCCTGCACACAGAAATGAAGACCCAATGCAGCCAAAAACAAAAACAAAAAAACACAAAAATACCTACAGACAAATGAAAACAGAAATTTTACATACCAAAATCTAAGAAGGAAGTTTATAGCAATACAGGCCCACCTCAAGAAATAAAAATTCTAAATAAACAATCTAACTTTATATCTAAAGAACCTAGAAATAAAAGCTCAAAATTAGTAGAAGAAAGTAACAAAGATCAGAGCATAAATAAATGAAAGACTTACAAAAGATCAGTGAAACTAAGAATTGTTTTTTTTTTAAAAGGAAAACAAAATTGAAAATCTTTAGCCAGACTCATCAAGAAAAAAAGAGGACTCAAATAAATAAAATCAGAGATGAAAGAGAAGTTCAACTGATACCACAAAAAATACAAATGATCATGAGACTACTACAAATTATATGCCAATATATTGGACACTAAAGAAATGGATAAATTCCTGGAAACATATAATCTTCTAAGACTGAATCATGAAGAAATAGAAAATCTGAATAAACTGATTACTAGTAAGGACATTGAAACAGTAATAAAAATCCCCCCAAAAAGAAAAGCCCAGGACCAGATGGCTTCATTGGTGAATTCTACAAAACACTCAAAGAAGATTTACTTCCTATCCTTCAAAAACTCTTTTTAAAAACTGAAGAGAAGAGAGAACTACCAAACTTTTATGAAGCCAGTATTACCCTGATATCAAAACCAGATGAGGATACCACAAAAAAGAAAACGGCAGGCTAATATTCTTGATTAACATAGATGCAAAAATCCTCAATAAAATATTAGCAAACCAAATCCAATAATACATTAAAAGGATCATATACCACAACAAAGTAGGATTTATTCCAAGGATGCAAGTATGGTTCAACATCCACAAGTCAGTCAACATTAATACATCACATTAACAAAATGAAGGAAAAAATCATACGATCATCTTAATAGAAGCAGAAAAAGCATTTGACAAAATTCAACCTCCATTTATGATAAAAACTCTCAACAAAGTGGGTATAGATGAAACCTACCTCAACATAATAAAGGCCATGTATAAAAACCCCACAGAGATTTACTACAAAAATTAACTCAAAATGTATTAAAGACTCGAATGTAAGACCTGAAACAATAAAATTTCTATGAGAAAACATAAGTGATGACTTCTTTGACTTTGGTCTTAGTGATGCTTTTGTGGAACTTACTCCAACCTAAATTGGAGAAGACATTTACAAATTATATATCCAATAAGGAGTTAATATCTAAAATATATAAAGAACTCCTAAAACTCAACAACAACAAAAAGACAAAAAATGATTAAAAATGGGCAGAGGATCTAAAAAGACATGCCAAGTGATATAAGTCAGATAAAATACAGATTATTATTTCACTCATATGTGGAATCTAAAAAACAAGACAAACAAAATAAAACAAACTCAGAGAACAGATTAGTGGTTACTAATCTTAGTTGGAAGGGGGTTAGAGGATGGGCAAAATTAAGGGGGTCAGCTGTATGGTGATGGATGGCAACTAGACTTGTGGTGTATACAGATGCCAATTTATAATGCTGTACCACCTGGAATCTCTATTTTAAAATTCTTAGAATTAGGAGGAGGAGCTCACTAAATTTTAAGATATATTTATAGATGTTTGACCATGATGACTAAAGTCCTACAAAATGTGAAATCATTTATGTATTCTGTACTAAGCATTTTAAATATGTATTTTTAATATTGCATGTAGTTATTTGGATACCCTTACATCTATTCAGTAATTACTGGCAATGAGGCAAAGCATCACCAGAAAAATATCCAGCTGTTATGAAGATGTATTACTTTAAAAACATAAATTAGAGGTTAAAATGTATGTATCTGACAAATATACATGAAATATTATATCTAACTGGTAAGGGAATTTGTTTTAATAAATCCTTGGGGGACTTCCCTGGTGGCGCAGTGGTTAAGAATCCACCTGCCAATGCAGGGGACACGGGTTCAAGCCCTGGTCCGGGAAGATCCCACATGCTGTGGAGCAACTAAGCCCGTGCACCACAACTACTGACTCTGTGCTCTAGAGCCCGCGAGCCACAACCACTGAGCTCATGTGCCACAACTACTGAAGCCCGCGTGCCTAGAGCCCGTGCTCCGCAGCAAGAGAAGCCACTGCAATGAGAAGACCGCGCACGGCAATGAAGAGAAGCTCCCGCTTGCCGCAATTAGAGAAAGCCTGCACAGCAACGAAGACCCAATGCAGCCAAAAATAAATAAATTTAAAATAAATCCTTGAGTTTGTAGTAAATCTCCATTTCAAGATTTTTGAAGTACTTTTCTAACATTACTGGTTAATTGCCACAAAACCAAAATTTGGAAGAAGGAAAGAATTCACTTCAGTTTTTAGGTGAGAAAACAGTGTTGATCCTAATTCACTGGCTTTGTTCTACCTCAATAAAATGGGGCTTTGAAGAAAAATAACTGGAGGTTGAAGAAGACAACGCTCCCCCTGGGGAACCTGTTCTGCTACTCTCCCCAGACTCCATGTACTTACAACCCAGTCTTGGAGTGCACCAGGGGTTCAGAAATTCTGGATAAGTTCTTAATTGGTCCAGAAGGCATAGCCCTATTTTAGAGAGCTGTGCCAAACCTTGCCATCTCTCACAGTCTAACTGAGCCCAATCATCATGCTATTCCACAGCCGCTGAAAACCCGTCAGCCACAGAATGGCTAAAGAAATTCTAGGAACGCTGGACTGTGGAAGTCTATGCAGCAGTTATAAATAAACAAATCGAAGTGTATTGACATACAAAGATCTCTTGAGACATTGCCAGGTGAGAAAAAGCAAGTTACAGTATGATATATATATTATGACATTATTAATGTTAAAAACACAACACAAGATCCTTCTGCACATACCTGGTTTATTGAAAAATCCAATTCATTGGGATACAAACATGGGACTGCTTTATTTTTTTCAATAGCTATCTTTAATGATGTTGAATCTCTGTGTTCAAAACTTTAATGATATGCAGGATAGAACACATAGCTTTCTGATCGTTTTCACATATTAATACTTCAGTTTAGTCGTATACCTGTATCCCAGCTTATTTTTTTTACTTTTTTCTTTTAAGATTCAAACAATTTAATTAGCAATTTTGAACCCCCCAAATAGAGATTATTTCTTGTACTAGTTTGTAAACCTTTGAAGTTGAGTGTATCTTATTAAGATTTATATTCCTGAGTGTACCTAGCATGTTTATTTTAATGCGTGGAAGACCTAAATAGACATTCCTCCAAAGAAGACATACAGATGGACAAGAGGCACATGAAAAGATGTTCAACATCGCTAATTATTAGAGAAATGCAAATCAAAACTACAATGAGGTATCACCTCACACCAGTCAGAATGGCCATCATCAAAAAATCTACAAACAACAAATGCTGGAGAGGGTGTGGAGAGAAGGGAACCCCCCTACACTGTTGGTGGGGATGTAAATTGGTGCAGCCACTATGGAGAACAGTATGGAGGTTCCTTAAGAAATTAAAAATAGAGCTACCATATGAGCCTGCAATTCCACTCCTGGGCATATACCCAGAGAAAAGCATGGTCCAAAAGGATACATGCACCCCGGTGTTCATCGCAGTACTGTTTACAATAGCCATCCTGTCCATTGACAGATGAATGTATAAAGAAAATGTGGTACTACTATATAATGGAATATTACTGAGCCACTAAAAAGAATGAAATAATGCCATTTGCAACAAGGATGGTCCTAGAGATTGTCATGCTGAGTGAAGTGGGAAAGAGAAATATCGTACGATATCGCTTATATGCGGAATCTAAAAAAAGATACAAATGAACTTATTTACAAAACAGAAACAGACTTACCGACTTAGAGAATGAACTTATATATCCCAGTTTAAATCATCAATCTCACATCTTTCCTTCTACCTCATTTAGCTTGACCCTGGCTGGGGAACTTAGAGTGGGGAGGATGCCTGGTCTGTTATTTTGCTTCTTCCCCTCCTCCTCCCTCTTCTAGGTCTCTATTTCAGCTTCAGTATACAGAAGTAGAGAGGTAGAATTAGAGTTTCTGTGCCTTTGAAATCTTCTCTTGGTTGACACAGTCTGGCCTCTGAGGCCACTGAGCTGACAGGCATCTTCCTTGAGAAACAGGAGTGACTTTTTCCTGAAAGAGATGAAAGGCTCTGATTTGACCCCTACTGACCCACCTTCCAAGTGGTCCAGACCACCTTCTCTTGTTGACAGGGTCTCCTCTTGTGGAAGTCAGCACCTCGGTCAGAGTAACAACAGGAGTGTTCCAGGCGCCTTCCTCCGTGTCCACTTGAGGCATAAAAAAATTCCTTTATCCTTGCCAGACCAAACAGCACGAACTGCTTCCTTTTGCCCTCTCTCTAGCCAATTTTCTTTTCACCTGGCCCAAATAAGTGCTGAGTGAATATCATCAAGTCCATTCCCTGAGATTTCCAGTCAGGGAATTAGAAGTTAGACTCCTCTTCTTGTAGATACCCTCAAGATATAAAAGTGGTTTTCTTGGAGCTTTCCTCCTTTGACTTGAGGATTAGGCTAAAACACCTCCTCTAATTCCCCACAGAGATGAAAGGGAAAACCCACAGTACTCTCTCTAAACCAACAAATCACAACTCCACTTCCATTCTTAAACATCTTGAGGAGGGACTTACAGGGTGACGGTAGCAGGGTCAGTTCTGCATCTTAAAAAAGCCTGCAGGGAGGTTCCCAGTAACACCTCAGCTGCACGCCCATTTATCATCCTGTGACATACAGCCATATGTTTGTAAAAACTAATTGATTGACAGTGTTCTCCTCTGGGTAGGAACATGGGATGATAAGCTGTGGTAAATTGGCTTTAGTTTGTCTGTATTATTTGGGTTTGTGCAAAGAAGACTGTCTTTATGCATTTCATTAAATCATTTAAAAGAAAATTGGCTTGCTTCTAACCATACCATGGATGGTTTAACCAAGGAAGCTGAGGCTGGAGTCTCAAACCTGACTACCATATTATGCTAAGTACTATTGACTCGGCACTGATAAGATTTTCTCAAAGTCTGATGGAGGAGTTGCACTTTCCCCAAGAGTATAAACTGGCAAGTAGAGCCATGGAACACAGCACAGACTCTCTTCACCCACGTTGCTAAAGGGACACAGACTGCAAGTCAATGTTTCCCTCCATGTTCCACCTGCTACAATTCTGTGTGATCATCTGCTAGACTCTGGCTAATGAGAGCAGCAGAAACCCTGCAGGATGGAAGGGGCAGTCTGGCAAGAGCATACAGAGGGAGAAGACAGCCTTGTTCTGCCATGCTGAGTGCCACATGGAGTTACCACTTGTTAGGGCTTCCTGACAAGCATTTAGAGGAGGGCTGGGAGGGGATTTAGTTAGCATGCAAGAGGCCTGGGATGCTCTCCTGTGTGTTATTCTGCACATCCAAAGTGAGAGAAGGTCCCCAAGGCACCTCTATTGGCAAGGAGAGGAAGTAATACAGCCAGCTTCTACCGGGGTGGCAGTGGTCACATGAAAACATAGTTTTTACATCTTTGCCAAGACTTAAGAATCTCAGTCGGTGTCTGGAATGGAGAGGAGTCTAATATCACTAGCAGGCTTCATTGACATTGGACAGAAGATTCAAAAGAGAGAGAAAAAGAGAAATCTGAGAGTTTCAGATAATAGCACAAGTAATGTGATTTTAATTCAAGACAAGTTTACCCTAGGGAGTACAGATCTTTAAAAACGGTTCCAAAATTTCTCCCATGAACTTGTCCTTTAACATCAAATTACAAGAGAGCTGTGGATGTTTTTGCTTTAGAAATTACAACATGTGCTCTTTCATCCCTATCTTACTATCTGGGTTTCCATTATGATACCTCTTTGATCTAAGACATACCAAATTTGGTGCTGGAAAGAATTTTAGAGATAACCCAGTACAGCCATCTCATTCTGCAGATATGAAAAGGGGAGATGTTAAGTTAGCTGCCCGAGGGCTCACTGTGTTATAGCAGGAGAGGCGGCTAATCAAATCCAGCTCCTCAGATTCCCAGGTCCATCATCTTTCACCTCAAAAGTCTGCCTCTAGTGGCACAAAGGAGTAGTTCTGAAAGGTATAATTTACCTTCAGGATTACTGTTCAAAATCAATGCAGATGGTAGAGAAATAATAAGAGTATCTTAAATGTTTACAGATCATCACAATTACAATACTTTCACATACAAAACCTCATTGGATTGCAACTCTGAGAGTCAAGCAGCACCACCATGATTAGGCCCATTTTACAAATATGGCGACTGAGTTCAAGAGATTATATGGTTTGCCTAAAATGATGCAGAAACTGTCAGTTCTAACTCTTAGTTTAACTTCACTTCCAGATCATCAGTCACAAGTCTTTGTATTTTCCACAAAAATTTAACAGCATAATTGACTACTTCACACCTGAACTTGATGTTTTATTCATCTCCACATGGATAAGCATAAGACCAACCATGTGTTTATTTTCCAATGTGTCTGCTAGGATTTTATTATGAGAATATGGTGTATTGAAATTAACACTCAGAAGCCACACTGACTCAAAGAAGTTCAATATTTTGTACTACTTTTCATTTTCTTAACTTGGGCTGGACATCTTTGGGGAAACGTTTCAGTCTATGTAGACTCAGAGATACGATGGAAAGAGCATGGTCAGTGGCCCACAGAGGGTACTCCCAGCCCCTCTCCTCCTGCTTCACCCCAAAGGCTTCTGCCTATCTTCCACTCATTGCCCCCAACAAACACCCACAAAAGCACCCTCAGTTGGCCCTATGAACAGTAAAACAGGTTAGCTACACCAGGCAGGACTTGACACATGGCTTGCTCAGACTCTGGTGTCTCTTGCTTCTTCCCTTCAATATATACCACTTGGCCATATTAATTTCTGTCATGGTGGTGGGGGGGAGATTGGTCAGTTAAATCTAAATGGGCTTTTTCTATTTACTGATAGAATTTTGTAGCAAGAGCAATTTCCAGAGCTTATTTTCCACTCCATTGAATCCCATGTTACTGCAAATGAATATATTCCTCGGTCAGTGCAATGGCAAAACAGTTGTAAATGCTTTATGCTTCATTTGGGTAAAGAGTTCAGGATATTACCAAATATAAAAGGAAGTTCAGGGCCATATTTCATTAGAAAGCTGTCTCCGCTGTTAATAAAACCTGATGTTGGTGGTAGATGTGTAAAAAACCAGAGCAGAAACTTGTGGCTCTGACTGGTATTTAATAAGGCAGTACAGTGGTTGCAAACAACACATGAGGAGCACGCCACATCTCCAGTCAAACCACTATAAATACTCCAGCCCAGGAATCAGGAAGAAACTGGATTGTAAATTGGATGTTTCATAGATAATTGAAAATTCCACCCCAAGGGCAAGTTATGTTCTTCTTCAGGTGATAGCTTTTATTTATTTATTTTTAATATTCAAGAAAATTTAATCATAATAAGAAATGCCACATAAAAACAAAAGAAAACAAAAGACAAACTGATTTCAACCAAAAGCTCTAAATCCATTGTCATTGAATAATCCAGTCATTCTTTTTTTTTATATATCTTTATTGGAGTATAATAGCTTTACAATGGTGTGTTAGTTTCTGCTTTATAACAAAGTGAATCAGCTATACATATACATATATCCCCATATCTCCTTCCTCTTGTGTCTCCCTCCCACCCTCCCTATCCCACCTAGCTAGGTGGTCACAAAGCACCGAGCTGATCTCCCTGTGCTATGCAGCTGCTTCCCACTAGCTATCTATTTTACATTTGGTAATATATATAAGTCCATGCCACTCTCTCACTTCATCGCAGCTTACACTTCCCCCTCCCCGTGTCCTAAAGTCCATTCTTTACACCTGCGTCTTTATTCCTGTCCTGCCCCTAAGTTCTTCAGAACCACTTTTTTTTTAGATTCCATATATATGTGTTAGCATACAGTATTTGTTTTTCTTTTTTTATTAAAAAAAACAAATTTGTTTTTTTTACATGTATTTTTTTAAATTAAAATATTTTTTTACATCTTTATTGGAATATATTTGCTTTACAATGGTGTGTTAGTTTCTGATTTATAACAAAGTGGATCAGTTATACATATACATATGTTCCCATATCTCTTCCCTCTTGCGTCTCCATCCCTCCCACCCTCCCTATCCCACCCCTCCAGGTGGTCACAAACCACCAAGCTGATCTCCCTATGCTATGCGGCTGCTTCCCACTAGCTATCTATTTTACATTTGGTAGTGTATATATGTCCATGCCACTCTCTCACGTTGTCACAGCTTACCTTTCCCCCTCCCCATATCCTCAAGTCCATTCTCTAGTAGGTCTGTGTCTTTATTCCTGTCTTACCCCTAGGTTCTTCATGACATTTTTTTCCTTCTTAAATTCCATATATATGTGTTAGCATACGGTATTTGTCTTTCTCTTTCTGACTTACTTCACTCTGTATGACAGACTCTAGGTCCATCCACCTCACTACAAGTAACTCAATTTCGTTTCTTTTTATGGCTGAGTAATATTCCATTGTATATATGTGCCACATCTTCTTTATCCATTCATCCGATGATGGACACTTAGGTTGCTTCCATCTCCTGGCTATTGTAAATAGAGTTGCAATGAACATTTTGGTACATGTCTCTTTTTGAATTATGGTTTTCTCAGGGTATATGCCTAGTAGTGGGATTGCTGGGTCATATGGTAGTTCTATTTGTAGTTTTTTAAGGAACCTCCATACTGTTCTCCATAGTGGCTGTACCAATTCACATTCCCACCAGCAGTGCAAGAGTGTTCCCTTTTTTCCACACCCTCTCCAGCATTTATTGTTTCTAGATTTTTTGATGATGGCCATTCTGACTGGTGTGAGATGATATCTCATTGTAGTTTTGATTTGCATTTCTCTAATGATTAAAGATGTTGAACATTCTTTCATGTGTTTCTTGGCAGTCTGTATATCTTCTGTGGAGAAATGTCTATTTAGGTCTTCTGCCCATTTTTGGATTGGGTTGTTTGTTTTTTTTGTTATTGAGCTGCATGAGCTACTTGTAAATTTTGGAGATTAATCCTTTGTCAGTTGCTTCATTTGCAAATATTTTCTCCCCTTCTGAGGGTTCTCTTTTCGTCTTGTTTATGGTTTCCTTTGCTGTGCAAAAGGTTTTAAGTTTCATTAGGTCTCATTTGTTTATTTTTGTTTTTATTTCCATTTCTCTAGGAGGTGTGTCAAAAAGGATCTTGCTGTGATTTATGTCATGGAGTGTTCTGCCTATGTTTTCCTCTAAGAGTTTGATAGTTTCTGGCCTTACATTTAGATCTTTAATCCATTTTGAGCTTATTTTTGTGTATGGTGTTAGGGAGTGAGCTAATCTCATACTTTTACATGTCCCTGTCCAGTTTTCCCAGCACCACTTATTGAAGAGGCTGTCTTTTCTCCACTGTACATTCCTGCCTCCTTTATCAAAGATAAGGTGACCACATGTGCATGGGTTTATCTCTGAGCTTTCTATCCTGTTCCATTGATCCATATTTCTCTTTTTGTGCCAGTACCATACTGTCTTGATTACTGTAGCTTTGTAGTATAGTCTGAAGTCAGGGAGCCTGATTCCTCCAGCTCCGTTTTTCGTCCTCAAGATTGCTTTGGCTATTGGGGGTCTTTTGTGTTTCCATACAAATTGTGAAATTTTTTGTTCTAGTTGTGTGAAAAATGCCAGTGGTAGTTTGATAGGGATTGCATTGAATCTGTAGATTGCTTTGGGTAGTATAGTCATCTTCACAATGTTGATTCTTCCAATCCAAGAACATGGTACATCTCTCCATCTATTTGTATCATCTTTAATTTCTTTCATCAGTGTCTTATAATTTTCTGCATATAGGTCTTTTGTCTCCTTAGGTAGGTTTATTCCTAAATATTTTATTCTTTTTTTTGCAGTGGTAAATGGGAATGTTTTCTTAATTTCTCTTCCAAATTTTTCATCATTAGTGTATAGGAATGCCAGAGATTCCTGTGCATTAATTTTGTATCCTGCTACTTTCCCCAATTCATTGATTAGCTCTAGTAGTTTTCTGGTAGCATCTTTAGGATTCTCTGTGTATAGTATCCTATCATCTGCAAACAGTGACAGCTTTACTTCTTCTTTTCCAATTTGGATTCCTTTTATTTCCTTTTCTTCTCTGATTGCTGTGGCTAAAACTTCCAAAACTAGGTTGAATAAGAGAGTGGTGAGAGTGGGCAACCTTGTCTTGTTCCTGATCTTAGTGGAAATGGTTTCAGTGTTTCACCATTGAGGACGATGTTGGCTGTGGGTTTGTCATATATGGCCTTTATTAAGTTGAGGAAAGTTCCCTCTATGCCTACTTTGTGTAGGGTTTTTATCATAAATGGGTGTTGAATTTTGTTGAAAGTTTTCTCTGTATCTATTGAGATGATCATATGTTTTTTCTCCTTCAATTTGTTAATACGGTGTATCATGTTGATTGATTTGCGTATATTGAAGAATCTTTGCATTCCTGGGATAAACCCCACTTGATCATGGTATATGATCCTTTTAATGTGCTGTTGGATTCTTTTTGCTAGTATTTTGTTGAGGATTTTTGCATCTATGTTCATCGGTGATATTGACCTGTAGTTTTCTTTCTTTGTGACATCCGTATCTGGTTTTGGTATCAGGGTGGTGGTGGCCTCGTAGAATGAGTTTGGGAGTGTTCCTCCCTCTGCTCTATTTTGGAAGACTTTGAGAAGGATAGGTGTTAGTTCTTCTCTAAATGTTTGATAGAATTTGCCTGTGAAGCCATCTGGTCCTGGGCTGTTGTTTGTTGGAAGATTTTTAATTACAGTTTCATTTTCAGTGCTTGTGATTGGTCTGTTCATATTTTCCGTTTCTTCCTGATTCAGTCTTGGCAGGTTATGCATTTCTAAGAATTTGTCCATTTCTTCCAGGTTGTCCATTTTATTGGCATAGAGTTGCTTGTAGTAATCTCTCATGATCTTTTGTATTTGTGCAGTGTCAGTTGTTACTTCTCCTTTTTCATTTCTAATTCTATTGATTTGGGTCTTCTCCCATTTTTTCTTGATGAGTCTGGCTAATGGTTTATCTATTTTGTTTATCTTCTCAAAGAACCAGCTTTTAGCTTTATTGATCTTTGCTATCATTTCCTTCATTTCTTTTTTCATTTATTTCTGATCTGATCTTTATGATTTCTTTCTTTCTGGTAACTTTGGGTTTTTTTTTTGTTCTTCTTTCTCTAATTGCTTTAGGTGCAGGTTAGGTTGTTCATTCGAGATGTTTCCTGTTTCTTAACGTAGGATTGTGTTGCTGTAAACTTCCCTCTTAGAACTTCTTTTGCCGTATCCCATAGGTTTTGGGACGTCGTGTCTCCATTGTCATTTGTTTCTAGGTATTTTTTAATTTTTTCTTTGATTTCTTGAGTGATCACTTCGTTATTAAGTAGTGTAGTGTTTAGCCTCCATGTATTTGTATTTTTTACAGATCTTTTCCTGTATATCTAGTCACATAGCATTGTGGTCGGAAAAGATACTTGATATAATTTCAATTTTCTTAAATTTACCAAGGCTTGATTTGGGACCCAAGATATGATCTATCCTGGAGAATGTTCCATGAGCACTTGAGAAAAATGTGTATTCTGTTGTTTTTGGATGGAATGTCCTAGAAATAGCAATTAAGTCCATCTTTTGTAATGTATCATTATAGCTTGTGTTATTTTCATTTTGGATGATCTGTCCATTGGTGTAAGTGGGGCGTTAAAGTCCCCTACTATGAATGTGTTACTGTCGATTTCCCCTTTTATGGCTGTTAGTATTTGCCTTATGTATTGAGGTGCTCCTATGTTGGGTGCATAAATATTTACAATTGTTATATCTTCTTCTTGGATGGATCCCTTGATCATTATGTAGTGTCCTTCTTTATCTCTTATAATAGTCTTTATTTTAAAGTCTATTTTGTCTGATATGAGAAATGCTCCTCCAGCTTTCTTTTGGTTTCCATTTGCATGGAATATCGTTTTCCATCCCCTCACTTTCAGTCTATATGTGTCTGTAGGTCTGAAGTGGGTCTCTTGTAGACAGCATGTGTACAGGTCTTGTTTTTGTATCCATTCAGCCAGTCTGTGTCTTTTGGTGGGAGCATTTAATCTATTTACATTTAAGGTAATTATCGATCTGTATGTTCCTATTCCCATTTTCTTAATTGTTTTGGGTTTATTATTGTAGGTCTTTTCCTTCTCTTGTGTTTCTTGCCTAGAGAAGCTCCTTTAGCAGTTGTTGTAAAGCTGGTTTGGTGGTGCTGAACTCTCTCAGCTTTTGCTTGTCTGTAAACGTTTTAATTTCTCCATCAAATCTGAATGAGATCCTTGCTGGGTAGAGTAATCTTGCTTGCAGGTTTTTCTCCTTCATTACTTTAAATATGTCCTGCCAGTCCCTTCTGGCTTGCAGAGTGTCTGCTGAAAGATCAGCTGTCAACCTTATGGGGATTCCCTTGTGTGTTATTTGTTGTTTATCCCTTGCTGCTTTTAATATGTTTTCTTTGTATTTAATTTTTGACAGTTTGATTAATATGTGTCTTGGCGTATTTCTCCTTGGATTTATCTTGTATGGGATTCTCTGTGCCTCCTGGACTTGATTAACTATTTCCTTTCCCATATTAGGGAAGTTTTCAACTATAATCTCTTCAAATATTTTCTCAGTCCCTTTCTTTTTCTCTTCTTCTTCTGGAACCCCTATAATTCGAATGTTGGTGCGTTTAATGTTGTCCCAGAGGTCTCTGAGACTGTCCTCAGTTCTTTTCATTCTTTTTTCTTTCTTCTTCTCTGCAGTAGTTATTTCCACTATTTTATCTTCCACGTCACTTATCCATTCTTCTGCCTCAGTTATTCTGCTATTGATTCCTTCTAGAGTATTTTTAATTTCATTTATTGTGTTTCTAATCATTGCTTGATTCATCTTTAGTTCTTCTAGGTCCTTGTTAACTGTTTCTTGCATTTTGTCTATTCTATTTCCAAGATTTTGGATCATCTTTACTATCTTTATTCTGAATTCTTTTTCAGGTAGACTGCCTATTTCCTCTTCATTTGTTAGGTCTGGTGGGTTTTTATCTTGCTCCTTCTCCTGCTGTGTGTTTTTCTGTCTTCTCATTTTGCTTATCTTACTGTGTTTGGGGTCTCCTTTTTGCAGGCTGCAGGTTCATAGTTCCCGTTGTTTTTGGTGTCTGTCCCCAAGTGGCTAAGGTTGGTTCAGTGGGTTGTATAGGCTTCCTGGTGGAGGGGACTAGTGCCTGTGTTCTGGTGGATGAGGCTGGATCTTGTCTTTCTGGTGGGCAGGTCCACGTTTGGTGGTGTGTTTTGGGGTGTCTGTGGACTTTTTATGATTTTAGGCAGCCTCTCTGCTAATGGGTGGGGTTGTGTTCCTGTCTTGCTAGTTGTTTGGCATAGGGTGTCCAGCACTGTAGCTTGCTGGTCGTTGGGTGACGCTGGGTGTTGGTGTTGAGATGGAGATTTCTGGGAGATTTTCGCCATTTGATATTACGTGGAGCTGGGAGGTCTCTTGTGGTCCAGTGTCCTGAAGTTGGCTCTCCCACCTCAGAGACACAGCACTGACTCCTGGCTGCAGCACCAAGAGCCTTTGTTCCACACGGCTCAGGATAAAGGGGAGAAAAAATGGAAAGAAAGAAAGAGGATAAAATAAAGTAAAATAAAGTAAGATAAAGTAAAATAAAGTTATTAAAAGAAAATATAATTATTTAAAAAATTTTTTTAAAGTAAAAAAAAAAAAAAAAAAAGGACGGACAGAACCCTAGGACAAATGGTGAAAGCAAAGCTATACAGACAAAATCTCACACAGAAGCATACACATACACACTCACAAAAAGAGGAAAAGGGGAAAAAATCATAAATCTTGCTCTCAAAGTCCACCTCCTCGATTTGGGATGATTCGTTGTCTGTTCAGGTATTCCACAGATGCAGGGTACATCAAGTTGATTGTGGAGCTTTAATCCGCTGCTCCTGAGGCTGCTGGGAGAAATTTCCCTTTTTCTTCTTTGTTCGCACAGCTCCCGGGGCTCAGCTTTGGATTGGGCCCCGCCTCTGCGTGTAGGTCGCAGGAGGGCGTCTGTTCTTCGCTCAGACAGGACGGGGTTAAAGGAGCCGCTGCTTTGGTGGCTCTGGCTCACTCAGGCTGGGGGAGGGAGGGGCACGGCAAGCGGGGTGACCCTGCGGTGGCAGAGGCCGGCATGACGTTACACCAGCCTGAGGCACGCCGTGCGTTCTCCTGGGTAAGTTGTCCCTGGATCACGGGACCCTGGCAGTGGCGGGCTGCACAGGCTCCCTTGAGGGCAGGTGTGGATAGTGACCTGTGCTCGCACACAGGCTTCCTGGTGGCGGCAGCAGCAGCCTTAGCGTCTCAAGCCCGTCTCTGGGGTCCGAGCTGATAGCCGCAGCTCGCGCCCGTCTCTGGAGCTACTTTAAGCAGTGCTCTTAATCCCCTCTCCTCGCGCACCAGGAAACAAGAGGGAAGAAAACGTCTCTTGCCTCTTTGGCAGCTCCAGACTTTTCCCGGACTCCCTCCCAGCTAGCCGTGGTGCACTAACCCCTTCAGGCTGTGTTCATGCCACCATTCGTCTCCCTGTGATCCGACCGAAGCCTGAGCCTCAGCTCTCAGCCCCCACCCGCCCCAGCGGGTGAGCAGACAAGCCTCTCGGGCTGGTGAGTGCTGGTCGGCACTGATTCTCTGTGCGGGAATCTCTCCGCTTTGCCCTCTGCATCCCTGTTGCTGCGCTCTCCTCCGCGGCTCTGAAGCTTCCCCCCTCCGCCACCTGCAACCTCCACCTGAGAAGGGGCTTCTAGTGTGTGGAAACCTTTCCTCCTTCACGGCTGCCTCCCACTGGTGCAGGTCCGGTCCCTATTCTTTTGTCTCTGTTTCTTCTTTTTTCTTTTGCCCTACCCAGGTACATGAGGAGTTTCTTGCCTTTTGGGAGGTCTGAGGTCTTCTGCCAGCGTTCAGTAGGTGTTCTGTAGGAGTTGTTCCACATGTAGATGTATTTCTGATGTATCTGTGGGGAGGAAGGTGATCTCTGCATCTTACTCTTCCGCCATTCTCCCCCTCCGCTCGTTTTTCTCTCTCTGACGTACTTCACTCTCTATGACAGACTCTAGGTCCCTCCACCTCACTACAAATAACTCAGTTTCATTTCTTTTTTGGCTGAGTAATGTTCCATTTATATATGTGCCACATCTTCTTTATCCATTCATCCATTGATGGACACTTAGGTTGCTTCCATGTCCTGGCTATTGTAAATAGTGCTGCAGTGAACATTGTGGTACATGACTCTTTTTTTTTTTTTTTTTTTTTTGCGGTATGTGGGCCTCTCACTGTTGTGGCCTCTCCCGTTGCGGAGCACAGGCTCCGGATGCGCAGGCCCAGCGGCCATGGCTCACGGGCCCAGCCGCTCCGCGGCATATGGGATCCTCCCAGACCGGGGCACGAACCTGTATCCCCTGCATCGGCAGGCGGACTCTTAACCACTGCACCACCAGGGAGGCCCCATGACTCTTTTTGAATTATGGTTTTCTCAGGGTATATGCCCAGTAGTGGGATTGCTGGGTCATATGGTAGTTCTATTTTTAGTTTTTTAAGGAACCTCCATACTATTCTCCATAGTGGCTGTATCAATTTACATTCCCATCAACAGTGCAGGAGGGTTCCCTTTTCTCCACGGCCTCTCCAGCATTTATTGTTTATGGATTTTTTGATGATGGCCATTCTGACTGGTGTGAGATGATATCTCATTGTAGTTTTGACTTGCACTTCTCTAATGATTACTGATGTTGAGCATCCTTCCATGTGTTTGTTGGCAATCTGTATATCTTCTGTGGAGAAATGTCTATTTAGGTCTTCTGCCCATTTTTGGATTGAGTTGTTTGTTTTCTTGATATTGAGCAGCCTGAGCTGCTTGTAAATTTTGGAAATTAACCCTTTGTCAGTTGCTTCATTTGCAAATATTTTCTCCCATTCTGAGTGTTGTCTTTTTGTCTTGTTTGGGTTTTCCTTTGCTGTGCAAAGTCTTTTAAGTTTCATTAGGTCCCATTTGTTTACTTTTGTTTTTATTTCCATTAGTCTAGGAGGTGTGTCAAAAAGGATCTTGCTGTGATTTATGTCATAGAATGTTCTGCCCATATTTTCCTTTAAGAGTTTTATAGTGTCTGGTCTTCCATTTAGATCTTTAATCCATGTTGAGTTTATTTTTGTGTATGGTGTTAGGGAGTGTTCTAATTTCATTCTTTTACATGTAGCTGTCCAGTTTTTCCAGTACCACTTATTGAAGAGGCTGTCTTTTCTCCATTGTATATTCTTGCCTCCTTTAACAAAAATAAGGTGACCGGGCTTTCCTGGTTGGCGCAGTGGTTGAGAGTCCGCCTGCCGATGCAGGGGACACGAGTTCGTGCCCCGGTCCAGGAAGATTCCACATGCCGTGGAGCGGCTGGGCCTGTGAGCCATGGCCGCTGAGCCTGCGTGTCCGGAGCCTGTGCTCTGCAATGGGAGAGGCCACAACAGTGAGAGACCCGTGTACTGAAAAAAAAAAAAAAAAAAAAAAAGCTGACCATATATGCATGGGTTTCTCTCTGGGCTTTCTCTCCTGTTTCATTGATCTATATTTTGGTTTTTGTGCCAGTACCATACTGTCTTGATTACTGTAGCTTTTATAGTCTGAAGTCCAGGAGCCTGATTCCTCCAGCTCCATTTTTCTTTCTCAAGATTGCTTTCCCTCTTCAGGTTCTTTTGTGTTTCCATGCAAAGTGTGAAATTTTTGTTCTATTTCTGTGAAAAATGCCATTGATAGTTTGATAGGGATTGCATTGAATCTGTAGATTGCTTTGGGTAGTATAGTCATTTTCACAATGTTGATTCTTCCCATCCAAGAACAGGGTGTATCTCTCCATCTGTTTCTATCATCTTTAATTTCTTTCAGCAGTGTCTTACAGTTTTCTGCGTACAGGTCTTTTGTCTCCTTAGGTAGGTTTATTCCTAGGTATTTTATTCTTTTTGTTGCATTGGTAAATGGGAGTGTTTCCTTAATTTCTCTTCCAGATTTTTCATCATTAGTGTATAGGAATGCAAGAGATTTCTATGCATTAATTTTGTATCCTGCTACTTTCCCCAATTCATTGATTAGCTCTAGTAGTTTTCATGTAGCATATTTAGGATTCTCTATGTATAGTATCATGTCATCTGCAAACAGTGACAGCTTTACTTATTTTCTGATTTGGACTTCTTTTGCTAAAACTCAAGGGACAATATCACGACAAACTATCTTACCAATGGAAGGATACAAATTTTCCCAAACATTGGTGTTAAATCTAAATCTTGATGAGATCTAGCTACAAGCTGCTTTTGATGTGAATTCTTCCAAACTACTACACTTTGAATCAAATTCACTAAATCCTGAAGCCCAGAAGATTCATATCTGGCTGGTTTTTCTCTGGTGAATTGTGACTCTGGGAGGAAATGGTATCAGAGAGTTAGCATGAGCAACTATGCTTGAACTCTAAGCAAAGACCAGGTAGAATATTCATGGAAAAGGGAAGGAAATAATGTTTATCTGGTCCCTATTAAGATCCAGGCGTCTTAAGTTATCTCCTTCTTAAACAGCTGTATACAGTAGGTATTATTATACCCATTTTACACATGGGGAACATAAGGGTCAGAGAGTTGAGAAAACTTGCTCAGAGCTAGGTTTTGCACCTGAGGTCACCATGTGGAGGGTTTGGACATGCTGAGAGTCATGGCAAGGGCTGAGATCCTAAATTGGAAGGGCTTGCTTGATGTTCAGACAGCCCAGTTGGACAGCCCTTAACTTGAAGACTCTTTATCTGTGTGGGGGAGACCAAGATGTAAGAGAGAGCTCTCATGCCATTCATTAAATGTGACAGGACAGTAAAATGACTCTTTGATGTAGGCATCTGGAGAGTTGTCTTCTTTTCAAGTGAAGCCCAGAGTCACACCTTAGGAGCTGATAGTTTATACTCCCAGTCATCAACTATCTTATGTAATGAATCCAGTATTTTCCTGAAGAACTGCAATACGTTGAAAAGCCTAATGAGAAAAGGGCATTCATGTGAGTGTCATGAAGGAGACTTGTCATGAACGAAGGATGGGGCTTGGACCATGATGGGAGTATGAGCATCAGCAGAGGAGCAGTGGGTACAGTGGCGGATGAATTCCTCCTCAGCAGTGGTGAGCAGAGCCATAGACAAAAAAATACCAGGAACCATTTGAGTGCTTGACATTTAGACCTCCTTTCAATTAAGGGAGAGGAAAAAATCCTAAACTGACTGAATATTTATCCAAAAAACTGGAGGGGAAAAAAATGGTGGAAGTGACTGTTATCTTAAGTAGGTAAAATTCAAATTTCTCTCATTGGTAGAATTTGAGATTTATGAACTGAGGTAAATTCAGATATAAGGAAATTAAGTTGCATTTACTCAGTAGAGTCTGTAACCATGAAATTCACACCACCTACATAATCATAGTGGGTTTTTTTTTGTTTGTTTGTTTTTTACTGTACTAGACTATGAGCTCCTTGGAAGAAAGACTTAGATTGGTTCATCTTTTGAAGAGTGGGCAGAGTATGGATTTTAGGAATAAGTCAGGCATTTGAGTTTTAGCTCTGTCCTGTATTTTCTGTATTAACTTTTGGAGTCTCTGTTTCCTCATCTGCAAACTGCAGAGCATGTAAGTTACCATGTATTAAAGAAGTTGTGAAAATTTAATTAAATAATGTGCAGAAGGTGCCTGGCACTCAGATGCTCAATTAATAGTTTTTTCCCCTGTATCTCCTCTTTCCTCGGCACACAGCAAAGAACAAGAATACATACCAGACACTCAAGAAACATGTGGCTTTCCCCTGCTTGTAGCACCCTCCCCACTTGCATTGTCCAGCATGATCCTGGAAGAGCATCTCTTTTTTTTCTCCCCTAGTACATTTCAAGTGGATCTAAATTAGATTCACTATGTCCTCCCAGCAACTAAAGGAAGTTGTTAATGTTACTATCCCCATGTTTCAGTTCCAGAAATTGAGGCACAGGATGGTTCAGTAACATCTTTTAAGTCGCACAGCTCTTAAGATAACAGAAACGAGGCATTTCCAACTCTAGAGCCTATACCTCTAATTCCTTTCCTCTCCTGATTCCAGGTCCATCCAATTCCAAGCTCATACTCTTCCACACTACCACAGTCCTCCCTTTCACAGATCAGTTTTTCTTCTTATAAATTCCTCATTTGGTTTGAGACAGCTTTGTTGAAGTTAAAATTTAAACTCCATGGGAAAGAATTTTGTGATTCTGAGCTCCACAGAGCACTTTGGCATGTAGGCACCCTTTTAAATTTCTGCTAAATCAGCCAGTAAGCTCTTAGTGAGACCCAATATTTGGTCTTGAGTTCTGAAGGCTGCTGGAACTCCAACTGAGGATCTTGAGCCATGAAGACAGATGGGAAAATGAAATTAGCCTAATCAGTGACATGCAGTTCTTTTAGATTTCTGTTTTCTCCATGGAGAGTGAAGCACCAGCTCAGGTGCTGTGCTGTGATAGTGCTTGGCAGGCCAATTCAAGGAGAAAGAAGCATCCAAAGACAATTCCCTTCTCAAACAAAAACTTCCTTGGA
Source organism: Mesoplodon densirostris (assembly GCF_025265405.1). Classification (NCBI taxonomy): domain Eukaryota; kingdom Metazoa; phylum Chordata; class Mammalia; order Artiodactyla; family Ziphiidae; genus Mesoplodon; species Mesoplodon densirostris. Next base: position 157,583,438 of record NC_082662.1, on the reverse strand, counting down.
TCTTCTCTCTTAGGAGATGACAATCAGCAATGTTTCCTTGTGTACCTTGAGTGTCAAAGTGAGGATCCCTCGTCCACTAAGGCAGCCATTACCAGCACATTGCAAGCTCTAAGAGAGCAGGGCCCATTCTCAGTACCTCAAGTGCCTAGCATAGGGCTTAGCACACTGTAGTTCTCAATATTCATTGGATTAATAGATGAATTAAAATGGCAGCATCTAGTGACTTTGAGCAGAGTGGTCATCAGTGAAGTGATAAAACTTGGTGTGATTAACAACTGTTAAGTCTTTCTTTAAAAATTAAGAAAACTAGTCTATCATCTGAAACATTCCAAACAGTTATTACACTGAGAAGATAAAAAGCATGGCCATATCACCAATTAGTCTGTATCTATGAAAGGGTCAGAACTTACCCAATTCAAACCAGTCCAGAATTTGCCAGAGTTACTTTGCTGGTGATGAATGTCTAGGATGTGATGAATTGGTTCAGAGGTATCCTTCACTGCAGTGGTGGGGACTGGCTGGTCTTTGGCAGCCCTTGGGCTGACTCTAGTAGACATCCAATATAGGTGGGTTTTGGAGAGAAGGTGTAGCAAAGTGTTTAAGAGCTTTGGAGCTGGAATGAGACTGCCTAGATATGAAATGTAGACCTACTGCCTATTAGATATATGACTTTAAATAAGTTGTTTGTGCTTGAATTTCCCATTCACTGTCCATAAGATGGGAACAATAATATCACTAACCTCAGAAGGTTGAAATAAGGTTATTATGTTGAAATAATTAAATATATAAATATATATAAAGCATTAGAACAATGCCTGGCACATAGTAAGTGCTAAAAAATGTTACACTTACTATTAATCATAATTAGATTAAACTGTCTAATAACACAGTTGAAGCGGGAACAAACCATGAAAATTAATTTATTAGCCTTCATGAGAACTGTTCCACAAGTACAATGGAAAAATCATTGACTTAGAAATTACTTCCAGCTGTGCTATCTTGGACTCACTACCTTACCTCTGTAAGATCCAGTTTCTTATCTGTAAAACAGAGTGGTGGGCTTCCCTGGTGGCGCAGTGGTTGAGAGTCTGCCTGCCGATGCAGGGGACACGGGTTCGTGCCCCGGTCCGGGAAGATCCCACATGCCACGGAGCGGCTGGGCCCGTGAGCCATGGCCGCTGAGCCTGCACGTCCGGAGCCTGTGCTCCGCAGTGGGAGAGCCCACAACAGTGAGAGGCCCGCATACTGCAAACAAACAAACAAACAAACAAACAAAAAACAGAGTGGTAATATCTACCTCATGGAGTTGCTAAGAGGACTAAATAACATCCTGTACAGGAAACATTGTGCTTGATACACAGTGACCAATGGATGTCACTTGCCTTCCCCTGCCCAGCCCAATTGAGCCACTCTGCTCAAAGTCACTAGATGCTGCCATTTTAAGAAACTTCAGAGAGTCAATGACACCTCAACCCACTGACACAATGTACTATAAAATGGCTCAAGATGTGAATCAGACAGAATAGTTAAAATTTCAGATGCATAAAATATGGGAGCAAAATCCTCTGGATAAATAAGAGAAGACCAGAGTTAGGTGGAGATGAATCAAAGTGCAGAAGAATCTCCAGTCAATTTCTTCATCTATGCACCTGCATAAAAACTCTACTCCTGCCCTGTCCTCAAAGCTAAAAATGAGAGTAATTCTTAAGTAGGAGACGGAAATTTAATTTTCTGGTGACCTATTATGTGAATACAATAAATAAAATTTTTTATCTTTATTGTAACCATCTGATAAACATGAGGAATAGTATTTTTCATTAAATTCTCGAGTGACCTGAAGATTTAACTAAATTATGCTGGGAATGGGTCTAAAAACATTTTCCCCCATAGAGAGCAGCTGCTTTTTGAAATTAAGGGCACTGACAAGCAGATGAAGTCTCTGCAATTAGCCTGAAATTAAAGAAGATTATCTAGCACCTAATAGGCAAGCTTTTCCTTTTAAGTCATTCCTATTCCTGGGTCAGGCCAAACAGGAGCTATAATGAAGGGATTCTTCTTCATGTCTGTTCTTGTAACACAGCTGGAACAAGGAATAGGCATTCTCTGCCACTAAGGGTTAATTCTCCTTGGTCCACAAAGACCTTGCTCTCTTTTCATTTTCCTTTTGCTCCCTCCCTCCCCTCATCTATCACCACTCCCCGCTCCACCAACCCAAGGCAATGCACTCAGATAACCGCATTCTAGAAAGACAACAAAGACCCGCTAGGGTTCTCAAAGACTGTCTTAATTCCAGGCAGCTTTGAGGTTGGAGTCAGTGAACCACAGTCTCACAAATACTCAGAAAGAAACTTTAGAAATATTGCTCCCAGTGAATATAGAACAAGCCAAAACCTGACACGTCTAAAAAACCAGCCATATCCTCTCTTCTAGCATCCACAAATCAGGTTGAATTGGACATAAAGAAGCACCATTCCTGTGTTTAAGTAACCAGATGGCCTCGGACAAGCCACTTCACTTCTCTGGGTCTCCACTTTCTGATCTGTAATGAGAGGACATTGGATTATTAGATTAGATGGATGATCATGGATTTATTTTCCTCAAACATACTATGATTCTAAAGATAGGCACATTGCTTCGTATTTGTAGATTCAAAAATTCATATTTATTCACATAACTGGAGGATCCTAAGCCATTTTATTTTTTAGCAAAAACATGTCTCTACACTCCAATGTATCTAAGCATTAAGGATCACGTTCTTGGTGGCAGATAGGGTTAAATTTAGATGTTGTGTTCTTATACTGGGTGATGAGTAAGATTCTTTAAAAACAATGTGATACATTTGGAAACGGGTGGTTTGGAAGGATGGATGAAGGAGATATTCTTGGTGCAAATGTCCAGGAAGGAAGCTTATCGTTGACAGTGGCAGGTGACCTATATTTACAATTTATTATTTACTACTGATGTTCATCCAACCTGTTGGAAGCAGGTGCATGCATTCCTATCCTAAGGAGCAGATCAAGGACAGTGATAAATAACATTGACTTATGTCACTGTCATCAGTTCTAACTAAAACATGAGCACTGGGTCAATTTAACAAGCACATCGACCAACACAGCACAATGTCTGCACAGAGGGACTTGGTGCGATTATGAAAGGATAGAAATTTTTCCTGAAGCTTTGCTGAGCTTTACAAGAGATGGTTTATGGGCAGAGGAGAGAGCTAGCTTTGCTGAATATACACGACACATGCTACATTGAATACAGGTTTCTTCTTACCACATTACCAATGTTGCCTACATAAGTTTGGGAAGATTGGAAGGTTCATTGAGTTAATATCAAGAATTATGAAAGTAGTTGAACCCAACAAGTAGACCATAAATATGGCCACAGCTATTCTGAAGTCTAGACTATATTGCTTCAGTGGTCCCTAGTGTGCTATTTGGCATTCCTTTTAATTTCCTTCCAGGTGTAATGAGATAACCAAGGTTTATAATACAGTAAGTGTATAATTAAATGCAGATGATACAGTATTCCTGGCAGTACAATTCAAGATGCTGGGTTTATACTACAAAATTTCATGATCACTTTGAGCACAGATTTGTTGTTCAAAGAAATAAAATCTCTAGTAAATGGGTCACTTAGAAAAGCCCTCACTGTTAACATTGGTGTTGATTGGGAAATTTAGCCATTTTCAAGCATCTTTTATTGATTAATTCACTTAATAAATATCCATTGGACACCTACTGTGTGTCAGTCACTGTGCTGGGCCCTGAGCATGGAACAATATATACCCACATGCACCTTACATTCTATCAGGGAGACAGACAGTAAACAAATATATTAATACACAGAAAAGTTATATATCAGGATAAGTTCTGTACAGAAGATAAGCAAGGAGATACGATAGGAATAATGGAGAAAGGCAGCGTTTCCAACCTATGCTACCAAACCAAATTGGATGACTAAGGAAATTATCTAAGGAAACTGGTACAAGCCTTTTGGCTCCCTTATCTGAATCACTGAGAATACAGTACTGGTAGATGCCACAATGGCTGCCATGAGGGCTGGGGTAAGGCCTGAAATATAGTCAGCTTTCACAGAGAAGTAGCATGACACCCAGGGTTATGAATCAAAATACCTGGACTCAATTTTTTTTTTTGGCCACACCATGCAGCATGCGGGATCTTCGTTCCCCTACCAGGGATTGAACCCACGCCCCCTGAAGTGGAAGGGTGGAGGCTTAACCACTGGATTGCCAGGGAAGTCCCCCTGGACTCAATTCTTGGTTCTGCCATTTGTTAACTGTGATTTAGGGCAAGTCGACTGCTTCAATTATTGCTTTTCTCATACAAGGTGGATAACACCTGTTTTGCTTATTTCTATCATGGTGGAAGAGAGGAGCAAATTAACATGAAACTATAAAGTGGTATACAAATGTTAGTTTGCTATTATTAATCAACCCTAGGAATTTCACATCCTTTCTCACACCTTCCAGATGCCAGCCATGAAGACATTATCCTGTTCTTTTCCTTCTCTCTTTCTACATAAAATGCCGGGAATATAACTTTGCCTTCTGGGAAAATGCACCCTCTGACATACAGTGTGTGCAAACTTCAATCTGCAAGTAAGAAAGGCGTCTTAAGTGCTGTGCACCTCAGGCGTTGGGAACATGTTTGCGAGTCAGTTGTTTTAGATCTTGGCGGTGCCTTCTTTTTAGTGATCAAGTTATATAAGGAAATAATCAGTAAACAGAAAGATTGCCTCATTATGCAAAGTGAAATACAATCTGCCTTAGAAAGGAGGATCATGCGGAGAAGCTTGCCGAACAGACTCTGCCTCCAATTAAGCTTCTATTACAGAGCTGTACTTTACTTGAAAATCCATTCTCCAGAATGGCTTAGATTTCAAGGGACATGGTCAACATGATAATCATAATGATATCATGCCGTTTTCTATACTTCCTTTTCCCAAGGAACTCAGAGTAGCATCCTGACATTGTCTTAGCTTTTATCTTCAAACCCAGTTGGGAGAATGAGGGGCAGAGATTCTTTTCTCTATGCGTCCAGACAGAACCGACGGGGGGGGAAAACTCCTGTGGGGTTTGCCTGGGGAACTAGGTTAGGAATTGAGGCCAGGTTCCAGGTGCTTCCTCACCAGTCTTATTGGTTGGTATCTTTGAAGTACTGATGGGTATGTGGTGTTATTCCAGAAGTTATAAACAACAGAAAAGCTGGTTTGGTATTTGAGACAACAAAGATGTTAGTGGGAAAAAAAGCACCTGAATTAACATTGAACAAATACACAGACGAATCCTGGAGCATACAAGAGGCATCTCATAAATATTATTGCTGTGTCCTACCAACCATGGTCCAAAAGGCCAACAATATATCAATACCATGCTTCATGAAACTGAAGGTGACAGTCAAGACACACAATTATTTTTCCTTACCACCAAGGAAAAAAAATTCTGCAACTGAACCTTTGACACATTGCTTTCTTAACATTAATTGTAGGACATATATTGATTTTAGAGATGTTAAAATGTGGGGGAAATGTGTCTTAGATTAATGGATAAATTTGTTTTAAGCATACCCCTAGAAAGACACACAAGAGCTAGGGAAAAATCTCAGGAAACTGTGTAGGTAATTTGGTAACAAAACTTGAGGGTCTTCTCTATAAGGAAAAACAAGGACCCTTCAGAAAAAATAGGAACTTGAGGGTGGATATGAAAGACACCTGCAAAATCATGCAGGGTACATGTAAGGCACACAACACAAGGATCTACTCACCAAGTCCTAGAAACCCAGAATTAGTGGGAATTCCTATAAGCTTAAAGAAAGAAATTTCAGAAGCAAAAGGATGTGTTATTCCACATTTCAGGCAGTCCACATAAGGAACTCATTACTCCAAGAGATAGTGAAAACTAAAAAAAGATAATTTGGTTCAAAATGGTTTTAGGTAAATTCATGGATGATAGATCCATAGTGGAGTCCATCCTCTATACACTTAAATAATCTTGTTAAGTCATCACTTCAGCTTTTTCTTTCTGTGCTAAATAATAGTGCTTCCTCTAGCTCTCCCAAATAGTTCCCATTTTCCAGTCCTTCAATTTTACCTGTCCTCCTTTAAATCAGTGGTCCCTTTGAATGAGTTTTCCCCCTTTTAATGAGTCCTTGCAAACATCTTGGGAAGTTCAGGTATCCCAAATCACTATCAGAGTTTAAAGCTCATTGAAGGCAGAGGCATATCATCTTTATCTTCAAAACTTCACAGCATCCAGCACAGTGCCTGGGATAAATTCCCCTTGGATGGATAAGCAAATGAACGAGTGGTTGTGTGTAACTTCAGTTCTCTGGAACCATTATTGAGACCTAGGTTCCCTAGGTGTCCCCATGCTCTGTGTGGATTGTTTATGTGTGTGACGGCAGATGTCTGGGTTGGGTGTTGTGGGGAGGGGAGGGAACATAGGTTTAAATGAAGAGGGATTTGAGTCTGCTGCCATATGCCCTGGATTCCCAAGTTTGGTTATAACTTCTACTACAGCCATCTTAAGGGGAGCTTAGGGAATATGGGAGCTCAACCTAAGCCTCATAGTCAGGTGTCTGTTCTTGCCATAGGACTCAAGTTAAAAGAACAGGGTAGATAGACAAGGGGTAGATTAGGTGTGAGAAAGGGTTAAAAACACTAGGAGATAATAGACTTAGAAGATTGGCTTCACTTCCTCTTCAAGTAGAGGGTGTCCCTTTTGTTCATGGGCATGGAGTGTTGATGGAAGTTCTCTTAATTAGAAAGACCATCAGTTACCCAAAGGTGACTTGGTGACCTGGACAAGAGTCTTCCAACAAGCCTGAACTGTATTCCAGTAGTACCCAGGTGTGGCCTGCTATAAAGCAGTGACATCATTTAGGACACACATAAAGAAAAAAATAGCTAACGCTTCTGTGAACTCAAGGATCATGTCCCTTTGGCCTCCTTATTCAGCAGTCTAGATTCCTGCTGATGGCAAAAAACTGAAGGAAAAATAATTATTCATGTGTATACATGCATATGTGTATATTTATTTCTTCAAAGCAGTTTTGTAATATCCTTTTGAGACAAGTTCTAAAACCTCACCTTGACAACAGAAGCTCCTTTATGAACACAATTTGTCTTTTCCCCAGTGACCTGAGTTAGTACTCATCATTGTTTTCTTCATATACCATATTTATGGAAATGACATCATGTGAGAATGAAGTGCTTTATGGCTGGTAATCTCTGTCTTGTTACATAGGATTTATGAGACCAGAGAGGCAGCCCTCCTCACTGGCCTTGGAGCCTGAAGTGGATGTTTTATGCATTTTCCTTTCTTCCTTGTTAAGGAATTGATTCATTTTATCTCATGTTATCTATTGATTTTCCTTTCCTTCTGCCATATTTGCTAAACATTTTTTATAATAGATGAATACTGCTTATGCACATCTTTTGTGATTTGTACATGGGTCTGTGTGCATGTCTGTCCCTATGCACCTGTGTTGTATGTGTGCACACACTTGCCTGAGCACTTGCATATCTGTGTATCTAAGTGGTTCGGATTACTTGGGGCCACACAAGGGACAAATACTAGTGCCAGATTAAAAAAAATATCATTTCCTCTAAGCACCCATCCCTTTCATCCACTGTACACCTGAAGCAGGTTTACATTCTTCAGGAAGCACAGAGGGAGTGGCTACCTCCTTCTTTATACACTGGCCACATTTGTGAGTTTCCTAAACCTTCCCTCACACCGAGTACCATTTATCTTCACAGACATTTTGCCTCCACTGTCACTCTTTGAACATCCTTGTTGCTGTCAGTTTCTGCATCTTTTATAGGGCAATGCCAGATCATTGGGTGTTCCTGAGCTTCTAGACATAAGGTTTGTCTTCTGTTAGGGCCAAAGATGGCTAGGGGTCAGTCTGGTAGACCAGAACAAGGAACTGTTGAAGACATTCATATTTATGGAATATCCTTCAAATATAGTGTGAAGAAAGAGGGAAGAGACAGAAAAAATATGGAGACCTGTTGAGTTCCAACCTCTAACTGCTTGCCTTGACAATCTTCATAGGGACAAAACCAAACTTCCTACAGTGTGCAAGAACTGTTTTACATTCTCAGAGAGCTTCCATATTTACTACTATACTAATATGAAATGGCATTTTTAGTCCTCAATTTCTGCATCTATATTTTCTTACCTACATGTTATAGATGAAGAAACTGAAGTGCAGAAAAGTTGAGTGGCTGGCCCAAGAGCAATAATGGAGAATAATGGCAGAGTGTGGATTCAATCCCAGTCAAATCCCAGTCAAAACGATAGCTAGGAGCATGGCATCCAGAATCCAATGTGCTCAGATGCCACAAGTGCTTTCTACTAACTTCCTCCCTAATGGGAGGTCTCTGAGTCTCAGTTACCTGGTAAGTGGAATCACTAATCAGAATAGTTTCCACCTCATATGAACTAAAGAAATAACTGAATGAGACAGTGAATGTAGCATCTTAAGCAGAGTGCCCAACCCATATTAAATTTACAGTAATAGTTATTGATATTTTATTCTTATATTTTATATTGTTATTCTCAAAGAGAACCTTTGAAAATTTCACATTATCCCAAGATATCAAATGTTCATTTTGATAAAGAACATAGAATTTGCAGATTACTCAGAAGAAATGGAAAGGTAATTTTTCTGTGATAAATAAGCTTAGCATAAGGTGCTTATGAGCTGAAAATGTTTAATAAAGAGGTAATAGGCAAAAATCACCAAATCAATTGTTACCTGGGGAAATAAAAAATTAAAGGAATATCTTTAATTACATCTGTAAGCTTCTAAATTCTAAGGGTTACTGGGGTCTAGCCTTCTTTGCATCCCTTAAAAATTAATCCTGTTAAAAAAAAATCCTGTTGTGTTCTACATTCCAGACAGTGATGGTTTGATCATTGTCCTCTGCTTTCATGAAATTTTCTACTCTGCTCTAATGCATGGAACATTTTTACTTTAAAATTTGGCATCACCCAGCTTCAGGGGAGGCCTGAGGAGTTTTCTAGAAAAATAAAGACCAAAATACTTATCCTTCAGATTTAGATCATGCTTCAGTTAGCTTTCACTGCACAATCAACCACCCCAAAAATCAGAGGCTTAGAAACATCAACATTTATCTAACTCATGATCCTCCTAGGTGGTTCTTTTAGCCTGGGCTGGGGTAGGTTCAGTGAATCTGAGCTATGATTGCCACATTATACTCAAATGAATGATCTATTACCCTGCCTCACCTCTCACAGAGCCTGAGGGATATAAATTGAAAGCTGGTAGATGTTTTTTGAGTTAATAAGTTAATGAGTTAATGAATTAATGGATGAATAAGCGAAGTTATCTGCACTTGGCTCTTCGTGGACACTGTGTGGTATAGGGCTCTCTCTTGGAGAATTGCAAAGAATTTATTTTCCCCAGCAACTTCCCAATGGTCTTTATCTCCCCGGTTGATCCAGTATATTCTGTCTCCCACTTAGACACACGCCTAGACCTGCCCTCCCTGAGTGCTGTGCCAAGTAAATCACAAACTTCTCCCAATCATGACTTCTCCCAAGTATTCCCTTCCTTCTTTCCCTTTAAAATTCCCATTCTTTCAATGCGGTGAGAAAAAGTCTTCCCTGCTTGATGGGAGGAACCACTAGGTCACATAGCAAGGAAATGGATACTAAGAGGACACTGTGGCCATTTCTGTAATCCACCACAGGTCACAATTTATGGATTCCAAAGTGCACCATGCCATCCCAGATCACCAGGTAGCATAGAAATGTTGCTGTGTAAAAGAGAGCAGGCATCTCTTTCTGATACTCTTCTTTCTATTAAAAAAAAAAATAAAGCTCTCCTGGATGTCAGCAATTCTCAACCTAAAATAGATGCCTCAGCCCCAAACAGCCTTTAAGCTCTTTAAAATGCATTCATCACAGACTGGAGAAGTGACAGACACACTCCGGAAAGGAAATCCCAAGTCCAAAAGAGTTATCTGTCACTTCTGACAGAGCATGGCATGATGCTGGGAGGGAGAGCATAAGTTGATGAGGATGACCCTATGGAGAAGTCTGTTCCAGGTCACCGCCCTCTGCTCTATGGGGGAAGCAGGGTGGTGAACCTGTGGCCTTGCAGAGAATGTGAGAAATTGGAGACCCTGTTCTTTGAAAGTCTGCTTTAAATGAGCTCAGTTTCTTAGAGTAAATAATGGACTGGGCATGATTGATGGTGAGAGTGGTCCTTTATTTAACTGACTGGAACTGGAGATAATGCTTGGTCACCCTCCTAGAACCTGAAAGTAGGTAGATCATCAACAGCTACCTATACTAGGAAGGTTTTAATAGAAGGAGTCAAGTGACCAAGCTCAAATGATCTGTACTTTTCAGCTTCTGAGAGGCATTCTCAGAAGTATGTCACACATACACTTGTATATTCAGTCATAAAGGTCCATACTGTCAACTTTTGCAGACTCTGTTAGCTCTCCTCCCTTCTCTGCATCCCCATTGCTAGCCCACTGCCTTACTTACTGCCCTCATAGCTGCTGTTCACACTTCTGAGCTTCCTGCCTCCAGACCTAACTCTTTCCTATCAATTCAGCACTCTTTCTAAATTGTAGTTCTGACCATGTCACTGTCACCCTGTTTTCAGGTCCCACATAGCTCTCAGGATCAAGTTCAGATATTTTGGCTATGCCTTCCCCAGTTTCTCTCTACCCCCCCTCCACACTCACCTCTCTTCCTTCCACCCACCCTGCACCACACATTTTCAAAACAGTCATTTGAAACTACTTGTGATTCCTTAAAATACAACAGGCTGCTTCAGGCGTCCAAGTCTGTGCACATATTGTTCCCTCTTCCAGGAAAACACTCTCTCTGCCCCCACGTCATCTAAGACTAACTCATTCTTCTAAATTCAGCTCAGGCATCACCTCTTCCAAGAAATATTTCTCGAGATTCCTATTCTGATATAGATACTCCTCCTCTGTGCTCCTTTCATATCCTTGCTACCTCTGTCACGGCTTTAACACATTATACTGAAATGGATGTTCTCTTGGCCTGTCTCTGCCACCATTTTGGGTGATTTTGCCTTATTCAAGTTTCCTGGGGTGGAGCACAAAGTGAAAGCTGGCTAAACGTTTTTTAATGAATGAATGAATGAGTGAAGTCACTAGCACTTGGATCTTTTAGACACTGTATGTATGGTCTACGGATCTCTCCTGGAGAACTGCAAGGTAATTAATTTACTGTTTCCAGATTCTCCACCACCAATGCACTATCTCTCGAATTTGTCCACTATAATCCCCCTCCCAGTTAGGCACATGTTCAGACCCACCCTTGATGCTAAATCATGTAATGACTCCAAAATTATCCTTTCCTTTCTTTCCTGTAAAACTTTCATTCTTTCAGTATCCCAAAATAAAGAAAATTGACAGGTAATATCATTAACAATATTTACAGTGACGTGGGAAAAGCTGAAAATAATAACCCTTACAATTATTTAGCAGTTTATAGTTTATGAAATTTTCAGATTCATTGCCTTTATGTTTATTATTTTTATTTAACATCTTCATTGGAGTATAATTGCTTTACAATGTTGTATTAATTTCTGCTGTATAACAAAATGAATCAGCTATATGAATACATATATCCCCATATACACTCCCTCTTGCCTCTCCCTCCCACCCTCCTTATCCCACATCTCTAGGTGGTCACACAGCACTGAGCTGATCTCCCTGTGCTATGCCGCTGCTTCCCACTAACTGTCTGTTTTACATTTGGTAGTGTATATGTGTCAATGCTACTCTCTCACTTTGTCCCAGCTTATCCTTCCCCCTTCCCATATCCCCAAGTCCATTCTCTACGTCTACGACTTTATTCCCGTCCTGCCCCTAGATTCTTCAGAACCATTTTTTTTGGATTCCATATATATGTGTTAGCATACGGTATTTGTTTTTCTCTTTCTGACTTACTTCACTCTGTATGACAGACTCTACGTCCACCCACCTCACTACAAATAACTCAATTTTGTTTCTTAGTATGGCTGAGTAATATTCCATTGTATATATGTGCCACATCTTCTTTATCCATTCATCTGTCGATGGACACTTAGGTTGCTTCCATGTCCTGGCTATTGTAAATAGTGCTGCAGTGAACATTGTGGTACATGACTCTTTTTGAATTATGGTTTTCTCAGGGTATATGCCCAGTAGTGGGATTGCTGGGTGATACAGAAGTTCTGTTTTTAGTTTTTTAAGGAACCTCCATACAGTTCTTCAAAGTGGCTGTATCAGTTTACATTCCCACCAACAGTGCAAGAGGTTTCCCTTTTCTCCACACCCTCTCCAGCATTTATTGTTTGTAGATTTTTTGGTGATGGCCATTCTGACTGGTGTGAGGTGATACCTCACTGTAGTTTTGATTTTCATTTCTCTAATGATTAGTGATGTTGAGCATTCTTTCATGTGTTTGTTGGCAATCTGTATATCTTCTTTGGAGAAATATGTATTTCTATCTCCTGCCCATTTTTGGATTGTGTTTTTTTTTCATATTGAGCTGCATGAGCTACTTGTAAATTATGGAGATTAATCCTTTGTCAGTTGCTTTGTTTGCAAATATTTTCTCCCATTCTGAGGGTTGTCTTTTCATCTTGCTTATGGTTTCCTTTGCTGTGCAAAAGCTTCTAAGTTTCATTAAGTCCCATTTGTTTATTTTTGTGTTTTTATTTCCATTTCTCTAGGAGGTGGGTCAAAAAGGATCTTGCTGTGATTTATGTCATAGTGTGTTCTGCCTATGTTTTCTGCTAAGAGTTTTATAGTGTCCAGCCTTACATTTAGGTCTCTAATCCATGTTGAGTTTACTTTTGTGTATGCTGTTAGGAAGTGTTCTAATTTCATTCTTTTACATGTAGCTGCCCAGTTTTCGAAGCACCACTTATTGAGGAGGCTGGCTTTTCTCCATTGTATATTCTTACCTCCTTTATCAAAGATAAGGTGACCATATGTGCATGGGTTATCTCTGGGCTTTCTATCCTGTTCCACTGATGTATATTTCTGTTTTTGTGTCAGTAACATACTATCTTGATTACTGTAGCTTTGTAGTATAGTCTAAAGTCAGGGAGCCTGATTCCTCCAGCTCTGTTTTTCTTTCTCAAGATTGCTTTGGCTATTCAGGGTCTTTTGTGTTTCCATACAAATTGTGCAATGTTTTGTTCCAGTTCTGTGAAAAATGCCATTGGTAGTTTGATAGGGGTTGCATTGAATCTGTAGATTGTTTTAGGTGGTAGAGTCATTTTCACAATGTTGGTTCTTCCAATCCAAGAACATGGTATATCTCTCCATCTGTTTCTATCATCTTTAATTTCTTTCAGCAGTGTCTTATAGTTCTGCATATAGCTCTTTTGTCTCCTTAGGTAGGTTTATTCCTAGGTATTTTATTCTTTTTGTTGCAGTGGTAAATGGGAGTGTTTCCTTAATTTCTCTTTCAGATTTTTCATCATTATTGTATAGGAATGCAAGAGATTTCTGTACATTAATTTTGTATCCTGCTACTTTACCAAATTCATTGATTAGCTCTAGTAGTTTTCTGGTAGCATCTTTAGGATTCTCTATGTATAGTATCATGTCATCTGCAAGCAGTGACAGTTTTATTTCTTCTTTTCAGATTTGGATTTCTTTTATTTCTTTTTCTTCTCTGAGTGCTATGGCTAAAACTCCAAAACTATGTTGAATAATAGGGGTAAGAGTGGGCAACCTTGTCTTGTTCCTGATCTTAGTGGAAATGGTTTCAGTTTTTCACCACAGAGAATGATGTTCGCTCTGTGTTTGTCATATATGGCCTTTATTATGTTCAGGTAAGTTTCCTCTATGCCTACTTTCTAGAGGGCTTTTATCATAAATGGGTATTGAACTTTGTCAAAAGCTTTTTTCTGCATCTATTGAGACGATCATATGGTTTTCATCCTTCAGTTTGTTAATATGGTGTATCACATTGATTGATGTGTATATATTGAAGAATCCTTGCATTCCTGGGATAAACCCCACTTGATCATGGTGTATGATCCTTTTAATGTGCTGTTGGATTCTGTTTGCTAGTGTTTTGTTGAGGATTTTTGCATCTATGTTCATCAGTGATATTGGCCTATAGTTTTCTGGAGTTTTTGGTCATCTTTGTCTGGTTTTGGTATCAGGGTGATGGTGGCCCCTTAGAATGAGTTTGGGAGTGTTCCTCCCTCTCCTATATTTTGGAAGAGTTTGAGGATAGGTGTTGGCTCTTTGCTAACTGTTTGATAGAACTTGCCTGTGCAGCCATCTGTTCCTGGGCTTTTGTTTGTTGAAAGATTTTTAATCACAGTTTCAATTTCAGTGCTTATGATGGGTCTGTTTATATTTTCTATTTCTTCTGGGTTCAGTCTCGGAAGGTTGTGCTTTCTGTGAATTTGTCCATTTCTTCCAGGTTGTCCATTTTGTTGGCATATAGTTGCTTGTAGTAATCTCATGATACTTTGTATTTCTGCAGTGTCAGTGGTTACTTCTTTTTCATTTCTAATTCCATTGATTTGAGTTTTCTCCCTTTTTTTTTCTGGTGAGTCGGGCTAATGGTTTATCAATTTTGTTTATCTTCTCAAAGAACCAGCTTTTAGTTTTATTGATCATTGCTATTGTTTATCTCATTTCTTTTTCATTTATTTCTGATCTGATTTTTATGATTCCTTTCCTTCTGACAACTTTGGGGTTTTTTTGTGCTTCTTTCTCTAATTGTTTAAGGTGTAAGGTTAGGTTGTTTGTTTGAGATTTGTTTCTTGAGGTAGGATTGTAATAGCTCTAAACTTCCCTCTTAGAACTGCTTTTGCTGCATCACATAGGTTTTGGGTTGTTGTGTTTTCACTGTCATTTGTTTCTAGGTATTTTTTGATTTCCTCTTTGATTTCTTCAGTGATCTCTTGATTATTTAGTAGTGTATTGTTTAGCCTCCATGTGTTTGTATTTTTTACAGTTTTTTTTCCTGTAATTCATATCTAGTCTCATATCGTTGTGGTTGGAAGAGATATGTGATATGATTTCAATTTTCTTAAATTTACCAAGGCTTGATTTGTGATCAAGATATGATCTATCCTGGAGAATGTTCCATGAGCACTTGAGAAGAAAGTGTATTTTGTTATTTTTGAATGGAATGTTCTATAAATATCAGTTAAGTCCATCTTGCCTAATGTGTCTTTTAAAGCTCGAGTTTCCTTATTTATTTTCATTTTGGATGATCTTTCCATTGGTGAAAGTGGGGTGTTAAAATTCCCTAGTATTATTGTGTTACTGTTGATTTCCCATTTTATGGCTGTTAGCATTTGCCCTACGTATTGAGGTGCTCGTATGTTGGGCGCATAAATACTTACAATTGTTATATCCTCTTCTTGGATTGATCCTTTGACCATTATGTAGTGTCCTTCTTTGTCTCTTGTTATAGTCTTTATTATCTGTTATGAGAATTGCTAGTCCAGCTTTCTTTTGATTTCCATTTGCATGAAATATCTTTTTCCATCCCCTCACTGTCAGTCTGTATGTGTCTGTAAGTCTGAAGTAGACAGCATGTATACAGGTCTTGTTTTTGTATCCATTCAAACAGCCTGTGTCTTTTGCTTAGAGCAGTTAATCCATTCACATTGAAGGTAATTATTGATAAGTGTGTTCCTATTGCCATTTTCTTAATTGTTTTTGGTTTGTTTTTGTAGGTCTTTTCCTTCTCTTGTGTTTCCTGCCTAGAGAAGATCCTTTAGAATTTGCTGTAAAGCTGTTTGGTGGTGCTGAATTCTCTTATCTTTTGCTTTTTTGTAAAGGTCTTAATTTCTCCCTCAAATCTGAATGAGATCCTTGTTGGGTAGAGTAATCTTGCTTGTAGGTTTTTCCCTTTTATCACTTTAAATATGTCCTGCCACTCCCCTTCTGGCTTGCAGAGATTTTGCTGAAAGATCAGCTGTTAACCTTATGGGGATTCCCTTGTATATTATTTGTTGCTTTTCCCTTGCTGCTTTAATATTTTTTCTTTATATTTAATTTTTGATAGTTTTATTAATATGCGCCTTGGCATGTTTCTCCTTGGATTTATCCTATATGGGACTCTCTGTGCTTCCTGGACTTGACTATTTCCTTTCCCATGTTAGGGAAGTTTTCAACTATAATCTCTTCAAATATTTTCTCAGTCCCTTTCTTTTTCTCCTCTTCTTTTGGGACCCCTATAATTCGAATGGTGGTGTGTTTAATGTTGTCCCAGAGGTCTTTGAGACTGTCTTCAATTCTTTTCTTTCTTTTTCTTTATTCTGCTCTGTGATAGTTATTTCCACTATTTTATCTTCCAGGTCACTTATCCATTCTTCTGCCTCAGTTATTCTGCTATTGATTCCTTCTAGAAAATTTTTAATTTCATTTATTGTGCTGTTCATCATTGTTTCTTTGCTCTTTAGTTCTTCTAGTTCATTCTTAAATGTTTCTTGTATTTTCTCCATTCTATTTCCAAGATTTTAGATCATGTTTACTATCATTACTCTGAATTATTTTTCAGGTAGACTGCCTATTTCCTCTTCATTTGTTTGGTCTGGTGGGTTTTTACCTTGCTCCTTCATATGCTGCATATTTCTCTGTCTTCTCATTTTGCTTAACTTACTGTGTTTGGGGTCTCCTTTTCTCAGGCTGCAGGTTCGTAGTTCCCGTTGTTTTTGGTGTCTGCCCCCAGTGAGTAAGGTTGGTTCAGTGGGTTGTGTAGGCTTCCTGGTGGAGGGGACACCAGGGTGGGGCTGGATCTTGTCTTTCTGGTGGGCAGGGCTGCATCTGGCAGTGTGTTTGGGGTATCTGTGAACTTGGTATGATTTTAGGCAGCCTCTCTACTAATGGGTGAGGTTGTGTTCCTGCGTTGCCAGTTATTTGGCATGGAACTTCCAGCACTGAAGCTTGCTAGCCATTGGGTGTATCTGCGTCTTAGCCCTGAGACGGACCTCTGGGTGAACTCTTGCTGGTTGATATTACGTGGGGCCGGGAGGTGTCTGGTGGTCCAATGTCCTCTACTTGGCTCTCCCACCTCAGAGGCTCAGGCCTGACACCAGGCCAGAGCACCAAGACCCTGTCAGCCACACAGCTCACATGAAAAGGGAGAAAAAAAGGAAGAAAATAAATTTAAAAAATTTTAAATTGTTATTAAAATATAAAATAGAAAAAACATTATTAAAATTAAAAAGTAATAGTAATTAAAAAAAGAAGAGAGTATCCATACTGTTAAACAAATCCACTAATGATAACAGCACTAAAAACTATACTAAGATAAACATAAAAATCGGAAACAAATCAGTTGCAGACAGCGCACCCCAAGTCTACAGTTGTTCCCAAGTCTACTGCCTTAATTTTGGTATGATTCATTGTCTATTCAGGTATTCCACAGATGCAGAGTACATCAAGTAGATTATGGGGATTTAATCCGCTGCTCCTGAGACTGTATGGTGAAACTTCCCTTTCTCTTCTTTGTTTGCACAGCTCCTGGGGTTCAGCTTTGGTTTGGGCTCCACCTCTGCATGTATGTCACCCTCAGGCATCTATTTCCTGCCCCGACAGGATGGGCTTAACGCAGCAACTGATTAGGGAGCTGTTGCTCACTCATTCTTGGGGGAGGGAGTGGTACAGTAGTTATAATTGGAATGCAGGGCGAGCCTGTGGAGGCAGAGGCCGTTGTGACCTTGCAACAACCTGAGGTGCTCCATGTGTTCTCTTGGGGAAGTTATCTCTGTACTATGGGACCCTGGCAGTGGTGGGTTGCACAGGCTCCTGGGGTGGGGTGGTGTGGATAGTGACCTGTGCTTGCACACCGGATTCTTGGTGACTGCAGCAGAAGTGTTAGCATTTCATGCCCATCTCTGTGGTCTGAGCTCATAGCCGCGGCTCGCACCCGTCTCTGGAGCTCATTTAGGCAGTGCTCTGCCTTCTGTGGGCAGACAGGGAAGGAATCCCCTCTCCTCGCACACCTGAAATAATGGTCTCTTGCCTCTTAGGCGGTCCAGGCTTTTTCCTGGACTCCCTCTCAGCTAGCTGTGATGCATTATCCCCCTTCAGGCTGTGTTCAAGCAGCCAACCCCAGTCCTCTCCCTGGGATCTAACCTCCGAAGACCGAGCCTCAGCTCCCAGCCCTGCCCTGCCCTGGCGGGTGAGCAGACAAGCCTCTCAGGCTGGTGAGTGCTGGTCAGCACCAATCCTGTGCAGGAATCTCTCCACTTTGCCCTCTGCAACCCTATTGCTGCGCTTTCCTCCGTGGCTCCAAACCTTCCCCCCGCCGCCACCTGCCTTCTCTGCCAGTGAAGGGGCTTCCTAGTGTGTGGAAACTTTTTCTCCTTCACAGCTCCCTCCCAGAGGTGCAGGACCCATATCTTTTGTCCCTGTTTTTTTCTTTTTTCTTCTGCCCTACCCAGGTACGTGGGGAGTTTCTTGCCTTTTGGGAAGTCTGAGGTCTTCTGCCAGCATTCAGTAGGTGTTCTGTAGGAGTTGTTCCACATGTAGCTGTATTTTTGATGTATTTTTGGGGAGGCAGGTGATCTCCATGTCTTAGTCCTCCACCATCTTGAAGGTACCCCCTCCATTGCCTTTATCTTTACCACAATCTTTGTGAGGTGGGCCACTCAGGTACTCTCATTGCATTTTATACCTAAGAAAACTTCAGCTCACAGTTGTTTTGTAACTTTGCCAGAATCCTATAGGTAATAAGCAGTAGAACTTCAATTCATATTCTATTTTTCTATTTCATTTTTCAAAAAATGTATATAGTGAGAGTCTTTAAGCAGTGTTCATGGAATAAGAGATGTTGGAAACGCTTTACAAAACCACATTAATATGTTGATTAAGCATCTTGGCTGATACTCTGAGATCCATGGCCTGCTCATCAAAAACCCACAACTTCTCATCATGCATAGATTTCTCCCAGAGCCTGCATCCAAGTCCATGACACAGTGATCTGCCCTACAGATATGCTGGGAGGCCACTCTAACCCTCAGGCCAAGTATATGTGCAGTAAGAACCAGGGGGTCTAGAGTAAGTCAGTGAATGGAAGAGGATGGAAGGAGAGAAGAAACAGGAATGGGTAGCTGAAAAACTCTAAGAAAAAAAAAAACTCTAAGAAAACGAATTCCAAACTACACCAAAGGTGATTATAGAGATTATCACCCACATCTATCAATCAAAAGACTGTAAGCCAAGGGGGTGTGTCCTTTCTCAGCCACCTACACCACATCCCTCCCACCATGCTTCACCACCCCTGTCAGCATCTGAGGCTGCACTCAACACCTATAATCATCTACTTATTGAGTCCCTCTTTCCCCCATTTCATTCTGAAAAGGAATTTAGGTCATTTCTATGAATGATTGTCGAAAACCTGAGCTGAGATGATTCTCTAACTCTGGGGTGTCGTACCTTTATAAGTGGAAAGAATGAAGAGAAAGATACTGGTTAACTGTAATGGATTCTATGTGTTTGTTGTTCATCTGTTTGTTTGTTTGCGTATAACTTCTGTAGACCCCGTCAAAGATTAGGTAGTCAGGAAAGCAAACTTTGAGATGGAGTTTAGCAGGCAGAATGTTTATTAGGAGGTGCCTTTGGGATAACAACAGTGGAAAGAAGAGAAGCAAGTTGGATGGGGAGAGGGGGAAATTGGGCTCTAATGGTGGCCTGAACAACCGCCTCAGCCTACTCTACAGGGTGGCTATGCAGCTAAAGTGACCCATCAGATTTATCCCACATTGGGCTAAAATGGCTGAGCCTTTATATCATTTCTGCTATCAGTCATTGAGTGTGGAATGCCTCAGAAAGAGCATTACCTTGAGCAAAGTGGATTTCTGCAGCTCAGGCCATCTCTGAAGAGGCTGGCAGCTGAAGACTGCTCACAGCACTCCCTGCTACTAGTGCAACAAGAAACTCTTCACAAGAAATCTGGAGGGTACATGTCCATGTCCACTGTAGTCCACCCCATGTATCCCTTGAACCAACTTTTACATATCCTTTTGTGGAACAGCTTCTCTAGCATTTCAGTGGGTCTTTCTTCCTGTGGGAAACTTAGAATGTAAATTTAGTAGCAGATACAAGAATAGGGTGGGGTAAGAAAGATAACTAGGGCACAAAATTTAAGGGGTTAAAAGTGCCTCCTTCAGTTCTACACCCTAGGTGCCTCACTCTCTTATGTTTGGACAGTTTTATTTATTTATAATTCACACACCACAAAATTCAACCTTTTAAAGAGTGCATCTCAGTGGTTTTTACTTTTTGTGTGGACATATGTTTTAGTTTTTCTTGGATGCCTGAGTAGAATTTCTAGACCATGTGGTAACTCTAAATTTAGCTTTTTGAGGAACTATAAAACTATATTTTAAAGTGGTTGCACCATTTTACATCCCCAAGGGTAATGTACAAAGATTCCAATTTTTCTATATTCTCACCAAAACTTGTTAATGTCCATCTTTTTAAATTATAGCTATCTTAGTGTGCGTGTATAGTGATATCTCAGTATGGTTTTGACTTGTATTTCCGTAATGACTAATGATGGTGAGCATCATTTCATGTACTTATTGGCCATTTGTTCATCTTTGTTGGTGAAATATCTACCCAAATCCTCTGCGCATTTTAAAATTGCATTGTCTTTTTATTGTTGAATTGTAAAAGTCCTTTGTATATTCTGGAGACTAGATCTGTATCAGATATATAATTTGCAAATATTTTATCCCATTATATGGATTGTCTTTTCACTTTATTGATGATGTCCTTTAAAGCACAAAAGGGTTTTATTGTTGTTGTTGTTGTGTTATCATTTTAAATGATATCCAATTTATCTATTTTTTCTTTTGTAGATTTTGTTTTGGTATCATGTCTTAGAAACCTTGCCTAATCCAAGGTCATGATTATTTACCTTATGTTTTCTTTTAAGAGTTTTGTATTTTTAGCTTTTACATTTAGGCATCACCTCAGTCTTCAGACAATTTATGTATTGAGTTAATGCTGGTCTCAATGCTGGGTTGAGAGGGATACTCTCCACTTCTAATTTTTGGAAAGATTTTGTGAAGGTTTGGTGTTAATTCTTCTTTAAACATTTTTCCGTGTTCACCAGTGAAGACACCAGGGCCTGGGGCTTTTTTTAAACTAATTTAATCTCACTACATATATTTGTATTTTTATTTTTTCTTGAGTTAGTTTCAGTAATTTTTATAGGAATTTACCCATTTAATCTAAGTTATTTAATTTAATTTGTTGGCATATAATTATTTGTACTATTTTCTTATAATCCTTTTCACGTCTGTGAGATTGTAGTGTTGTCACCTATGTCATTATTGATTTTAGTAAATGAGTCTTCTCCTTTTTTCACTTGGTCAGTCTGGCTAAAGATTTGTCAGTTTTCCCTACAAGGGCTTAATTTCCAACATATACAAACAGGTCATACAACTCAATAACAGCAACAACAACAACAAAACCAAAACAACCCACTCAAAAAATGGGCAGAAAACCTAAATAGGCATTTCTCCAGAGAAGACATACAGATGGCCAATAGGCATGTGAAAAGATGCTCAACTTTGGTAATTATTAGAGAAATGCAAATCAAAACTACAATGCGGTATCACCTCACACTGGTCAGAATGGTCATCTTTAAGAAGTCTACAAATAAGAAATGCTGGAGAGGATATGGAGAAAAGGGAGCCCTTCTGCACTGTTGGTAGAAATGTAAATTAGTGCAGCCACTGTGGAGTATAGTATGGAGGTTTCTTTTTTTTGTTTGTTTTTTAAAGTATGCATTCAGATGTAATGTACAACATGGTAACTATAGTTAATACTGTATTGCGTATTTGAAAGTTGCCAAGAGAATAGATCTCTCTTTTTAACATCTTTATTGGAGTATAATTGCTTTACAATGCTGTGTTAGTTTCTGCTGTATAACAAAGTGAATCAGCTATACGTACACATATATCCCCATATCCCCTCCCTCTTTTATTATTTATTTATTTATTCATTCATTCACTCCTGGCTTTGTTGGGTCTTCGTTTCTGTGCGTGGGCCCTCTCCAGCTGCGGCGAGCGGGGGCCACTCTTCATCGTGGTGCATGAGCCTCTCACTGTTGCGGAATCTCTTGTTGTGGAGCACAAGCTCCAGATGCGCAGGCTCAGTAGTTGTGGCTCACAGGCCTAGTTGCTCCACAGCATGTGGGATCTTCCCAGATCAGAGCTCGAACCCGTGTCCCCTGCATTGGTAGGCAGATTCTCAACCACTGCGCCACCAGGGAAGCCCCCCCTCCCTCTTGTGTCTCCCTCCCACCCCTCTAGGTGGTCACACAGCACCAAGCTGATCTCCCTGTGCTATGCAGCTGCTTCCCACTACCTATCTATTTTACATTTGGTAGTGTGTATATGTCAGTGCCACTCTGTCACTTAGTCCCAACTTACCCTTCCCCCTCCCCATGTCCTCAAGTCCATTCTAAGAGAATAGATCTTTTTTATTCATTTATTTCTAATTTTTTGGTTGCACTGCACAGCATGTGGGATCTTAGTTCCTCGACCAGGGAGCGAACCCACACCCCCTGCATTGGAAGCATAGAGTCTTAACCACTGGATCACCAGAGAAATCCCAGTATGGAGATTTCTTAAAAAATAAAAATAGAGCTACCATATGATCCAGGAATGCCACTCCTGGGCATATATCCAGACAAAACTATAATTTGAAAAGATACATGCACCCTGGTGTTCATAGCAGCACTATTTACAATAGCCAAGATACAGAAGCAACCTAAGTAGCAATCAATCAACAGATGAATGGATAAAGAAGATGCAGTATATATATATACAGTGGAATACTACTCAGCCATAAAACAGAATAAAATAATGCCATTTGCAGCAACATGGATGAACCTAGAGATTATCATACTAAGTGAAGTACATTAGACAGAAAAAGACAAATATCATATGATATCACTTATATGTAGAATCTCAAAAAATGATACAAATGAACTTATTTACAAAACAGAAAGAGACTCACAGACATAGAAAACAAAGTGATGGTTACCAAACGGGAAAGGAGGAGGAAGGATAAATTAGGAGTTTGGAATTAGCATATATACACTGCTACATATAAAATAGATAACCAACAAGAACCTACTGTATAGCACAGGGAACTATACTCAATGTCTTGTAATAACCTATAACTGAGTCTAAAAAAGAATATATATGTACAACTGAGTCACTTTGCTGTACACCTGAAACTAATACATTGAAAATCAACTATATAGTTCAATAAAAAATTTAAAAAATAAAGAGAAAAAGCTAAAAATAGGTTGCCATATGATCCAGCAATCCTACTTCTGGGCATATATCCAGAGAAAACTCTAATTTGAAAATATACATGAACCCCAGAGTTCATAGCAGCACTATTTACAATAGCCAAGACATGGAAGCAACATAAGTGTCCATCACCAAATGAATGGATAAAGAAGATGTGGTATATAAACACAATGGAATATTACCCAGCCATAAAAAAGAATGAAATAATGCCATTTGAAGCAACATGGACGAACTCAGAGACTATCATACTGAGTGAAGCAAGTCAGGCAGAGAAAGACAAACATTATGTGATATCGCTTATATGTGGAATCTAAAATATGATGCAAACGAACTTATTTACAAAACAGAAACAGACTTAAAGACATAGAAAAAAAACTTATGGGGAGGGAAAAATTAGGAGTTTGGAATTAGCAGATACTACTGTATATAAAATAGATAAACAACAAGGTCCTACTGTGTAGCACAGAGAACTATGTTCAATATCCTGTAATAAACCATACTGGAAAAGAATATGGAAAAGAATACGTGTATATATAACTGAATCACTTTGCTCTACACCAGAAACTAACACTACATTGTAAATCAACTATACTTCAATTAACAATAATTTTTAAAAATAAAATAGAATGGTACCTGCACATAGTGAGCATTATAATAATGTTAACTATTTTTATTATTGTAAAAGTAATGTAGAGATTATCAGTCATGATGGTGGAAGAGTAAGATGCAGAGATCACCTTCCTCCCCACAGATACATCAGAAATACATGTACATGTGGAACAACTCCTACAGAACACCTACAGAACGCTGGCAGAAGACCTCAGACCTCCCAAAAGGCAAGAAACTACCCACAAACCTGGGTAGGGCAAAAGAAAAAAGAAGAAACAGAGACAAAAGAATAGGGACCGGACCTGCACCAGTGGGAGGGAGCCATGAAGGAGGAAAGGTTTCCACACACTAGGAAGCCCCTTCGCGGGCGTAGACTATGGGTGGCGGTTGGGGGGGAAACTTCGGAGCCAGAGAGGAGAGCGCAGCCACAGGGGTGTGGAGGGCAAAACGGAGAGATTCCTGCACAGAGGATTGGTGATGACCAGCACTCACCAGCCCAAGGGGCTTGTCTGCTCACCCGCTGGGGCGGGAGAGGGCTGGGAGCTGAGGCTCGGGCTTCGGAGGTCGGATCCCAGGGAGAGGATGGGGGTTGGCTGCGTGAACACATCCTGAAGGGGTCTAGTGCGCCATAGCTATCCTGGAGGGAGTCCGGGAAAATGTCTGGAGCTGCTGAAGAGGCAAGAGACTTTTTCTTGCCTCTTTGTTTCCTGGTGCGCGAGGAGAGGGGATTAAGAGAGCTGCTTAAAGGAGTTCCAGAGACAGGTGCGAGCCCCGGCTATCAGCGTGGACCCCAGAGACGGGCAGGAGATGCTAAGGCTGCTGCTGCAGCCACCAAGAAGCCTGTGAGCAAGCCCAGGTCACTCTCCACACCTCCCCTCCGGGGAGCCTGTGCAGCCCGCCACTGCCAGGGTCCCGTGATCCAGGGAAAACTTCCCCGGGAGAACACATGGCACGCTTCAGGCTGGTGCAACGTCACGCTGGCCTCTGCTGCTGCAGGCTTGCCCCGCATCTGTACCCCTCCATCCCACTGGCCTGAGTGATCCAGAGCCCCCGAATCAGCTGCTACTTTAACCTCGTCCTGTCTGAGCAAAGAACAGACACTCTCAGGCAACCTCCATGCAGAGGTGGGGCCAAATCCAAAGCTGAACCCTGGGAGCTGTGCGAACAAAGAAGAGAAAGGGAAATCTCTCCCAGCAGCCTCAGGATCAGTGGATTAAATCTCCACAATCAACTGGATGTACCCTGCATCTGTGGAACTCCTGAATAGACAATGAATCATCCCAAATTGAGGACGTGGACTTTGGGAGCAACGATATATATATGTTTTTTCCCTTTTCCTCTTTTGTGAGTGTGTATGTGTATGCTTCTGTGTGTGATTTTGTCTGTATAGCTTTGCATTTACCATTTGTCCTAGGGTTCTGTCCTTTTAAATTTTTTTTATTACTTAAAAATTATTTTTTCTTAATAATTATTTTTTATTTTTTCTTTTAATAACTTTACTTTATCTTCTTCTTTCTTTCTTTCTTTCTTTTTTCCCCTCCCTTTTATTCTGAGCCATGTGGAGGACAGGCTCTTGGTGCTCCAGCCAGGCATCAGGGCTGTGCCACTGAGGTGGGAGAGTCAAGTTCAGGACATTGGTCCACAAGAGACCTCCCAGCTCCACATAGTATCAAACGGTGAAAATCTCCCAGAGATCTCCATCTCAACGCCAAGACCCAGCTCCACTCAACGACCAGCAAGCTACAGTGCTGGACACCCTATGCCAAACAACTAGCAAGACAGGAACAAAACCCCATCCATTAGCACAGAGGCTGCCTAAAGTCATAAGGCCACAGACACCCCAAAACACACCAGCAGACATGGACCTGCCCAACAGAAAGACAAGCTTCAGCATCATCCACCAGAACACAGGCACTAACCCCCTCTACCAGGAAGCCTACACAACCCACTGAACCAAACTTACCCACTGGGAACAGACACCAAAAACAACAAGAATTATGAACTGGCAGCCTGTGAAAAGGAGACCCCAAACACAGTAAGTTAAGCAAAATGAGAAGACAGAGAAAGACACAGCAGATGAAGGAGCAAGGCAAAATCCCACCATACCTAAAAAATGAAGAGGAAATAGGCAGTCTACCTGAAAAATAATTCAGAATAATGATAGTAAAGATGATCCAAAATCATGGAAATAGAATGGAGAAAATACAAGAAACGTTTAAGAATTAACTAGAAGAACTAAAGAGCAAACAAACAGTGATGAACAACAAAAAAAATGAAATTAAAAATTCTCTAGAAGGGATCAATAGCAGAATAACTGAGGCAGAAGAACGGATAAGTGACCTGGAAAATAAAATACTGGAAATAACTACTGCAGAGCAGAATAAAGAAAAAAGAATGAAAAGAATTGAGGACAGTCTCAGAGACCTCTGGGACAACATTAAATGCACCAACATTCGAATTATAGGGGTCCCAGAAGAAGAAAAAAAGAGAGGGGCTGAGAAAATATTTGAAGAGATTATAGTTGAAAACGTCCCTAATATGGGAAAGGAAATACTTAATCAAGTCCAGGAAGCACAGAGAGCCCCATACAGGATAAACACAAGGAGAAACATGCCAAGACACATATTCATCAAACTATCAAAAATTAAGCACAAAGAACAAATATTAAAAGCAGTAAGGGAACAACAACAAATAACACATAAGGGAATTCCCATAAGGTTAACAGCTGATCTTTCAGCAGAAACTCTGCAAGCCAGAAAGGAGTGGTAGGACATATTTAAAGTGATGAAGGAGAAAAACGTAAAACCAAGATTACTCTACCCAGCAAGGATCTCATTCAGATTTGATGGAGAAATTAAAACCTTTACAGACAAGCAAAAGCTAAGAGAACTCAGCACCACCAAACCAGCTTTACGGCAAATGCTAAAGGAACTTCTCTAGGCAGGAAACACAAGAGGAGGAAAAGACCTACAATAATAAACCCCAAACAATAAGAAAATGGTAATAGGAACATACATATCGATAATTACCTTAAATGTAAATGGATTAAATGCTCGAACCAAAAGACATAGATTGGCGGAATGGATACAAAAACAAGACCCGTATATATGGTGTCTACAAGACACCCACTTCAGAACTAGGAACACCTACAGGCTAAAAGTGAGGAGATGGAAAAAGATATTCCATGCAAATGGAAATCAAAAGAAAGCTGGAATAGAAATTGTCATTCAGACAAAATAGACTTTAAAACAAAGACTATTATAAGAAACAAAGAAGGACACTACATAATGATCAAGGGATCAATCCAAGGAGAAGATAATAACAATTGTAATTATTTATGCACCCAACATAGGAGCACCTCAATACATAAGGCAAATACTAGCAGCCATAAAAGGGGAAATCAACAGTAATGCAATCATAGTAGGGGACTTTAACACCCCACTTTCACCAACGGACAGATCATCCAAGATGAAAATAAATAAACACAAGCTTTAAAGGATACATTAAATAAGATGGACATAACTGCTATTTATAGGACATTCCATCCAAAAACAACAGAATACACCTTCCTCTCAAGTGCTCCTTGAACATTCTCCAGGATAGCTCATATCATGGGTCACAAATCAAGCCTTGGTAAATTTAAGAAAATTGAAATCATATCAAGTATCTTTTCTGAGTACAATGCTATGAGACTAGATATCAATTACAGGAAAAATCTGTAAGAAATACAAACACACGGAAGCTAAACAACCCACTGCTTAGTAACCAAGAGATAACTCAAGAAATCAAAGAGGAAATCAAAAAATACCTAGAAACAAATGACAATGAAAACACAATGACCCAAAACCTACGGGATGCAGCAAAAGCAGTTCTAAGTGGGAAGTTTATAGCAATACAATCCTACCTTAAGAAACAAGAAAGCTCTCAAATAAACAAGCTAATCTTACACCTAAAGCAATTAGAGAAAGAAGAACAAAAAACCCCCAAAGTTAGCAGAAGGAAAGAAATAATAAAGATCAGATCAGAAATAAATGAAAAAAAAATGAAGGAAATGATAGCAAAGATCAATAAAACTAAAAGCTGGTTCTTTGAGAAGATAAAATTGGTAAACCATTAGCCAGACTTATCAAGAAAATAAGGAAGAAGACTCAAATCAATAGAATTAGAAATGAAAAAGGAGAAGTAACAACCGACACTTCAGAAATACAAAGGATCATGAGAGATTACTGAAAGCAACTGTATGGCAATAAAATGGACAACCTGGAAGAAATGGACAAATTCTTAGAAATGCACAACTTTCCGAGACTGAGCCAGGAAGAAATAGAAAATATGAATAGACCAATCACAAGCACTGAAATTGAAACTGTGATTAAAAATTTTCCAACAAACAAAAGTCCAGGACCAATGGCTTCACAGGTGAATTCTATCAGACATTTAGAGAAGAGCTAACACCTATCCTTCTCAAACTCTTCCAAAATATAGCAGAGGGAGGAACACTCCCAAACTCGTTCTATGAGGCCACCATCACTCTGATAACAAAACCAAAGATGTTACAGTGAAAAAACTACAGGCCAATATCACTGATGAACATAGATGTAAAAATTTTCAACAGAATACTAGCAAACAGAATCCAAAAGCACAATAAAAGGATCATACACTATGATCAAGTGGGGTTTAGCCCAGGACTGCAAGGATTCTTCAATATACGCAAATCAATCAACGTATTAACAAATTGAAGGAGAAAAACCATATGATCATCTCAATAGATGCAGAGAAAGCATTCGACAAAATTCAACACCCATTTATGATAAAAACTCTACACAAAGTAGGCATAGAGGGAACTTTCCTCAACATAATAAAGGTCATATATGACAAACTCACAGCCAACATCGTCCTCAATGGTAAAAAACTGAAACCATTTCCACTAAGATCAGGAACAAGACAAGGTTGCCCACTCTCACCACTCTCTTATTCAACATAGTTTTGGAAGTTTTAGCCACAGCAATCAGAGAAGAAAAGGAAATAAAAGGAATCCAAATTGGAAAAGAAGAAGTAAAGCTGTCACTGTTTGCAGATGACAGGATACTATACACAGAGAATCCTAAAGATGCTACCAGAAAACTACTAGAGCTAATCAATGAATTTGGTAAAGTTGCAGGATACAAAATTAATGCACAGAAATGTCTTGCATTCCTGTACACTAATGATGAAATATCTGAAAGTGAAATTAAGAAAACACTCCCATTTACCATTGAAACAAAAAGAATAAAATATCTAGGAATAAACCTACCTAAGGAGACAAAAGACCTCTATGCAGAAACTGTAAGACACTGAGGAAAGAAATTAAAGATGATAGAAACAGATAGAGAGATATACCATGTTCTTGGATTGGAAGAATCAACATTGTGAAAATGACTATACTACCCAAAGCAATCTACAGATTCCATGCAATCCCTATCAAACTACCACTGGCATTTTTCACACAACTAGAACAAAAAATTTCATAATTTGTATGGAAACACAAAAGACCCCGAATAGCTAAAGCAATCTTGAGAAAGAAAAACGGAGCTGGAGGAAATCAGGCTCTGTGCCTTCAGACTATACTACAAAGCTACAGTAATCAAGACAGTATGGTTATGGCACAGAAACAGAAATGTAGATCAATGGACCAGGATAGAAAGCCCATAGATAAACCCACGCACATGTGGTCACCTTATCTTCGATATAGGAGGCAAGAATATACAGTGGACAAAAAGCAGCGTCTTCAATAAGTGGTGCTGGGAAAACTGGACAGCTACATTGAAAAGAATGAAATTAGAACACTCCCTAACACCATACACAAAAATAAACTCAATGGATTAAAGACCTAAATGTAAGGCCAGACATCATGAAACTCTTAGAGGAAAACATAGGCAGAACACTCTATGACATAAATCACAGCAAGATCCTTTTTGACCCGCCTCCTAGAGGAATGGAAATAAAAACAAAAATAAACAAATGGGACCTAATGAAACTTAAAAGCTTTTGTACAGCAAAAGAACCATAAACAAGATGAAAAGAGAACCCTCAGAATGGGAGACAATATTTGCAAATGAAGCAACTGACAAAGGATTAATCTCCAAAATTTAAAAGTAACTCATGCAGCTCAACATTAAATAAACAAACAACCCAATCCAAAAATGGGCAGAAGACCTAAATAGACAGTTTTGCAAAGAAAATATACCGATTGCCAACAGACACATGAAAAAATGTTCAACATCGGGCTTCCCTGGTGGCGCAGTGGTTGAGAGTCCGCCTGCCGATGCAGGGGACACGGGTTCGTGTCCCGATCCCGGAAGATCCCACATGCCGCGGAGCGGCTGGGCCCGCGAGCCATGGCCGCGGAGCCTGTGTGTCTGGAGCCTGTGCTCCGCAACGGGAGAGGCCACAGCAGTGAGAGGCCCGCGTACAGCAAAAAAAAAAAAAAAATGTTCAACATCATTAATCATTAGAGAAATGCAAATCAAAAGTACAATGAGATATCATCTCACACCAGTCAGAATGGCCATCATCAAAAATTCTAGAAACAGTAAATGCTGGAGAGGGTGTGGAGAAAAGGGAACCCTCTTGCACTGCTGGTGGGAATGTGAATTGGTACAGCCACTATGGAGAACAGTATGGAGGTTCCTTAAAAAACTACAAATAGAACTACCATATGACCCAGCAATCCCACTACTGGGCATATACCCTGAGAAACCCATAATTCAAAAAGAGTCATGTACCAAAATGTTCATCAGAGCTCTATTTACAATAGCCCAGAGATGGAAACAACCTAAGTGTCCATCATCAGATGAATGGGTAAAGAAGATGTGGCACATATATACAATGGAATATTACTCAGCCATAAAAAGAAATGAAATTGAGCTATTTGTAATGAGGTGGATGGACCTAGAGTCTGTCATACAGAGTGAAGTAAGTCAGAAAGAGAAAGATAAATACCGTATGCTAACACATATATATGGAATTTAAGGGAAGAAAAATGCCATGAAGAACCTAGGGGCAAGATGGGAATAAAATGCAGACCTACTAGAGAATGGACTTGAGGATATGGGGGGGGGGAAGGGTAAGCTGTGACAAAGCGAGAGAGAGGCATGGACATATATACACTACCAAACGTAAAACAGATAGCTAGGGGGAAGCAGCCACATAGCACAGGGAGATCAGCTCAGTGGTTTGTGACCACCTAGAGGGGTGGGATAGGGAGGGTGGGAGGGAGGGAGATGCAAGAGGGAAGAGATATGGGAACATATGTATATGTATAACTGATTCACTTTGTTATAAAGCAGAAACTAACACACCATTATAAAGCAATTATACTCCAATAAAGATGTTAAAAAACAAAAAAAACCCTAGTATATGACCCAGCAATTCCACTACTGGGCATATACCCTGAGAAAAGCATAATTCAAAAAGAGTCATATACCTAAATGTTCGTTGCTGCTCTCTTTACAATAGCCAGGACATGGAAGCAACCAAACTGTCCATCAACAGATGAATGGATAAAGAAGATGTGGCACATACATACAATGGAATATTACTCAGCCATAAAAAGGAACGAAACTGAGTTATTTGTAGTCAGGTGGATGGACCTTGAGACTGTCATACAGAGTGAAGTAAGTCAGAAAGATAAAAACAAAAACCATATGCTAACACACATATATGGAATCTAAAAAAAAATTGTCATGAAGAACCTAGGGGCAAGATGGGAATAAAATGCAGACCTACTAGAGAATGGACTTGAGGATACGGGGAGGGGGAAGGGTAAGCTGAGACAAAGTGAGAGAATGGCATGGACATACATACACTACCAAACGTAAAATAGATAGCTAGTGGGAAGCAGCCGCATAGCACAGGGAGATCAGCTCGGTGCTTTGTGACCACCTAGAGGGGTGGGATAGGGAGGGTGGGAGGGAGGGAGATGTAAGAGGGAAGAGATATGGGAACATATCTATATGTATAACTGATTTACTTTGTTATAAAGCAGAAACTAACACACCATTGTAAAGCTATTTACTCCAATAAAGATGTTAAAGAAAATAAAGTAATGTAAAAGATCTTTGGCATTACTGCATAAAAGAGGAGCTAAAAATTTAAAGCTTAAAATATACTATTAAAAGCACAGAAATTAAAAGATATTTAGGAATGTGTGTAACAAAACTTGCACAACATTTAATGAGATAATTATTGTAAAAAATATTATTGGAAGATAGTGAAGAAGACAATTAAATGTAAAGATAAACCATGTCCATGGACTGGAAGACCATTAAGATATCAGATCTGCCCAAAATAAACAAAAAATTAACCAGCTTTTAAAATATTTGTCAATTTTCTTGATCTTTTCAACTTTCTTTTTTATTAATTTTCTCTATTGTTTTTCTATTCTCTATTTATTTCCCCTCTGTTCTTTATTATTTCCTTCCTTCTGTTTGCTTTGAATTTAATTTGCTCTTGTTTTCCTAGCTTTTTAAGGTGGAAAGTTAGATTATTGGTTTGAGCTCTTTCTTCCTTTTTGATGTAAGTATTTGTGGCTATAAATTTCTTTCTAAGCCCTGTTTTAGCTGCATGTCATAAGTTTTGGTGTGTTGTGTTGTTTTCATTCATTGTAAAATATTTTCTAATTTCTCTATGATTTCTTCTTTGACCCGTTGGTTGTTTGTGTTGTTTAATTTCCATATATTCATGAATTTCCCCAATTTTCTTCTGTTACTTATTTCTAATTTCATTCCATTGTAGTTGAAGAACATACTTTTTAAAATTTCAGTCTTAAAATTATTGAGACTTGTTTTATGGCCTCACTTATGATCTATCCTGGAGAATGTTCAGTGGGCAGCTAAGAAGAATGTGTATTATGCTATTGTTGAATAGAGTGTCTATTGATGTCTAAGTGTTCTATTAGGTCTAGTTGGAGTATAGTGTTTTTTAAGTCTGTGTCCTTGTTAAGCTTGTGCCTAGTTCTCTACTATTAAAAGTGAGGTTTTATGGCTTCCCTGGTGGCGCAGTGGTTGAGAACCTGCCTGCTAATGCAGGGGACACGGGTTCGAGCCCTGGTCTGGGAGGATCCCACATGCCGTGGAGCAACTAGGCCCGTGAGCCACAACTACTGAGCCTGTGCATCTGAAGCCTGTGCTCTGCAACAATAGAGGCCGCGATAGTGAGAGGCCCGCATGCCGCGATAAAGTGTGGCCCTGCTTGCCACAGCTAGAGGAAGCCCTCGCACAGAAACAAAGATGCAACACAGCAAAAATAAATTAATTAATAAACTCTACCTTTTTAAAGTGAGGTTTTAAAGTTTCCAACTATTATAGTGGAATTGTACATTTCTCCTTTAATTCTGTCAGTTGTTACTTCATGTATTTGGTGGCTCTGTTGTTAGGTTTATATATGTTTATAACTATTACATCTTCATGATGGATTGTAGGTTCTTCCTTCTTAAGTACACACTCATTTCCAGAGTCATGAAAATACACAGCCAGCACTTTCATGACCTTGAGAGAGAGTATCTCCCTAAATTTTCCACCCTAGACACCTTGCTGGCTCACTCTAGTCCTGGCTCTGGTTAGTGGAATAAACTGCAGTTGGTCTCAGAGCTACAACTGATACTAATCATCTCCCTGTTATACTATTCATTCTAGATTCCCTTCACCCTTAACTAGTTCTTCCCAGTGGCTTACCTGATGATGTACCAGATTCTCATCTCTGAGTGGTTTGAGTTCCTGATTACTATACGTTTCTTGAGATACGTTTTCTTCACTTGTCCATTTACCCTCATAACTGGAAAACAAACAACAAAGTACCACCTAAAGAGATTACCTGTATGCCAAGTATCAGTAGATTCCATAGATTAGGTTCCATAACAGAAACTATACTTCCTTTTGGATCAGGGTCAGTTACTCTTACCAAGATTATGCCTCTTCTTGCTTGCTGATAGTTAGAGAATTCTAAGTTTCCAAGTGGTAGCCATAATTTACAGTTCAATGGGACCCTTGCTATATCACCTGGTGAAAGTATTTCCTATTTGGGGAAAAAGACCTCTAAGTCTGGAGATCCCAGAAGCACAAATTCCCCCAGTGGGTTATTGGAAGTGATGGTAACCAGAGCCACTCTTACTTTGACCCTCTGGTTCCCAGACTCATGCATTCTTGCCAATAGAACAGCATGTGAAGGTCTTGACTACTGTAAGTTGGCCCCTGGATCAGATGTGATGTTATACAGGATCCTATGTGAGTGAATCAAACACTGTAAGCCCTCAGACAGTGATGTTGGCTGAGCCCCTGCAGGCAGGAAAGGAATATTTATTCCTAGAATATGTGTCTATTCCTGTCTGAATGAATAATTCTTTCTTCCAGGATGGAAGGGGCCTGGTGCAGTCAGTTTTCCACTGCATTATGTATCCAGTTAACCTCCTCAAGTGATGGTGCTATAGTGGAGGCTATGTGTTGATTTTCTTTGTGGGGAGTTCAGATATTTGGTAGTGGCAATAGCTAGACCCTCCTTGAAAAGCAGGAGCCTAGGCTATTGATCCCATGCATAGCTTTCATCTCTGCAGTCATGATCACTTCATTCATGTGACTGTTGGATTAGCACTGAGGTAACCAATGGCAGAGGTCGGTTGACATCAATTGAACAATTTATTTTGTCTAGTTGTTTGTTTAAAGTGTCTTCCATGATGGATCTGTGGTGGGTATTAACATGTAATCTTCATGTTTTGTGTCCACTCCCATATATTTACTCACATGCCTCAATCCCACACTTCCTTGATCTCAGGCTTCACATTTTTTAATCTTTCAGGCTCCTCATCATCCATCCAAGTCATTTTCCACTGCCCATGAATCCATATAAATTCTAACTTTGGGCCACTTTTCCCTCGACACAAAATGTATGACTATGCTCATACTGAAGTTCTGCCTATTGAGAAGATTTTTCTTTTTTCTTTTTCTTTCTTCTATTTTCATTGAGATATAATTGACATACAGCACTGTGTAAGTTTAAGGTGTACAACATAAGGATTTGATTTACACACATTATGAAATGATTACCAAAATGGGTTTAGTGAACATCCATCATACATATAGGTACAATATTAAAGAAATAAAAAGAATTTTCTTTCTTGTGATGAGTAGGATTTACTCTCAACCACTTTTATATATAATACACAGTAGTGTTAATTATCTTTATCATGTACATTATATCCCTAGTACTTATTTATCTTATAACTATATTTCCCACACTGTACCTTTTGACTGCCTTCATCCAATTCTTCTCCCCCAACCCCCTGCCTCTGATAACCATAAATCTGATCTTTTTCTGTAAGTTTGTTTGTTTGTTGAAGTATGATTGACCTACAACATTATGTTAGTTCCTGGTACACAACACAGTGATTTGATATTTCTGTCCATTTCAAAATGATCATCATGATAAATCTAGTTGTCGTCTGTCACCAAAGATATTACATAATTGTTTACTGTATTTCCCACACTGTATATTTCACACCTGTAACTCACTTATTTTATAACTGAAAGTTTGTACCTCTTAATCTCCCTCACGTATTTCTCTCCTCCTCCTATCCCACTCCCCTCTGGCAACCACCTGTTTATTCTCTGTATCTGTGCTCTGTTTCTGTTGTATTTGTTTTACTTTTTAGTTTACACATATAAGTGAAATCATATAGTATTTATCTTTCTCTGTCTGACTTATTTCACTTAGCATAATACCCTCTGAGTCCATTTGTGTTGTCACAAATGGCAAGATCTCATTCTTTTTTTATGGCTGAACCATAAAACCATATGAACCATCTCATATATATATATATATATATATATATATATATCATATCTTCTTTATTGATTCATCTGTCAATAGACACTTAGGTTGCTTTCATATCTTGGCTATTATAAATAATACTTCAATGAACATAGGGTTGTGTATATTTTTTGGATTAGTATTTTCATTTTCTTCTGATAAATACCCAGAAGTAGGATTGCTGGATCATACGGTAGTTCTATTTTTAATTTTTTGAGGAATCTCCATATTATTTTCCTCAGTGGCCGTACCAATTTACATTCCCACCAACAGTGCACAAGTGTTTGGGGAAGACTTTAACAGGGTTAAGAAACCAAACATTGGCCAAATCCACAACCATATTCATGTATCTAAGCCATGTTAACTTTTTCAGCAAGAGATATCTCATTTGGCATGCAGTTGCAATAGGGATTACAATTTGGTTGAATTTGTGGTAGAATCAGTCTGGTTTTGTTACAAATATCAGATTAGTGACTTAAATAGAGCTATGATGAGGCTCACCACTCCTGATTCCTTTAGATCCTTAATGGTAGCACTAACTTCTGTTCTCTCCATCCCTGGAAAACAATATTTTTTTTTAATTTAATATCTTGCCCAGGGGTAGGGAGTTTAGGCACTTGGACTTGACCTTCCCCATTGTTACAGAAAGCTCTTACCCCATTGGCCTAGGACCCAATGTGGAGGTTGTACCAATTAGCAATTATACTTTTGGGGACTGGGGAAATTACCACAGGGTGATTCACAAACCCAAGGATCCAACAACAAGCTAGACGTCTATCAAAGTCCATGTTTTACCTGACCCCTCAGTCTCTGTCTTAACAGAGGGACCATAAAAATATTTCATGTCTCCAGATGTCAGTGTTAACTCCAACATGGTATCCAACATTCTTTGAATTAGTTGGGTATTCCCTTTTCACAATGTCCCTGAGTAAATTGCTATATATCCCTTTGAGGAAGACCTGGAGAAATCATTACTGCATACCTTGCTATGGTGTTGCAGTCTTTCATTCAAGAGGCCCTATTTCCTCTTCAGTCAACAAGTTCAGGATCCAAAAACTGGCTCAGGTCCAGAAAATGGACAAAGAATCATGACTTTTTATTTGGGTCATGCCCTCAGCCTCTTGATTTCCTCTGATGGTACAAGTTGAGTAATACCTTTGTTGAATGTACATCTCTTCTGCCCCCAGAGATGCCACAGTCTGTTGACAATTCATAACTCTGCAGATCCCATCTTTTGGCTGCCATTCCAACCTTGCCATTCTTTATGAAATTTACATCCACCTGGCTTCTGACTGTTAAATGCTGCCAACTGGCCTCAATTGTTTTAGGGATCCAATCATCCCATTGCTATCAATGAGCTTTGTTCTGTGATAGTTTCTCCTATCATTATCCATTACCTGTATATGAGAGGCATCACTGAAAATTCTTGATGCTGCTGACCTCATCAGAGCTTTCCTTGTGACCTTGGTAAATTGTATATCCTCTGGGTCTTCCCAAAGAACATAATCATCTGATGGGTGATGTGGCTTTACACAGTATATCCATTTCAGCATGCCTACTTCCCAAGTCTTTTAATAATTGCCTCCCTGTTCTTCCATAGAAATTCCGGCATTTCGGCCTCACTCAATGTGGGCTATTGATTTTTCATGCCTCCAGGCTTTGTAACGAGTCTGCCACATCACTGAGGTTCTTGACACAGTATTAAATCCTGTATCTCAGAGGAATTGTCCTAATGCAATAAAATCTCCCTTATCCAGCCATATATTTTAATCCCCTTGATCAAGCACCCTCAGAATCCAGTCCCACACATACTCCCCCCAGCTGTCAGTACACTCTGGCAAAGTCCTGCATGTCCTTTAAAGTATAATCTCTTTTCTTCCTTTGCAGACTCTGTACTTCTGGCTGCCGGTTACAGAGGTCTAATGGCCAGGAGGGGAGGTGGGGACAGCATATATTTCTCAGGGGAGAGGCTGCTGCATTTTTTTCAAGCAAGAAAGGGAATATGTTAGCTCTCAATAGGGATGGGTGGGCTACTTCTGTAGGCTCAAAAAGTTCAGGATAATCTAGAAATTTAAGATTATTAGAGGAATCAATCCATATGTCCCTACCCTACATGTCAGTGTCCCCTTCTTTCCTAACCAGAGTCCTGACCTTAGCATAATAGACCTTCCTTGGTTGGGAGTTTAACCTTCTTTGGAGCTCAGTCACTCCACTGATTAAGTCCTGGTTTAGCTCCATAGCTTTTCTGTTCTCCCACTATGTGAGATGAGAGTAGTCTATCAAAAGGTCTTCTGGGTTTCACATTTGGTTTTGAAATTGCTTGTTAATCATTCTAACTCTTCCTCTTTTTTCTTATGCAGGGGTCAGCAAAATTTTTCTTTATAGGGCTATATAATGAACATTTTAAGCTTGAAGCCATAAAGTCTCTATCACAGTTATTTGACTTGCCTTTGTAGTGTAAAAATAGATATAAACAATATATAAATGATAGATAGGGCTTTGCTCCAATCAACCTTTATTTATAGAAACAGCAGTGGGTGGAATTTCACCCGTGGGCCATGGTTTGCTGTCTCCTAACCCATTGCATCAATTAAGCTTAGCAATAGCCACTCAATTACGCTGTTCTTCTGGTTACAATTTTTCCCATATTTCTCACACTTGATGCATAGCATTTCCTTCCATTGGTATGCCATCCAACCCTGGTGAAAGTCTTAATAACTGAATATTCTCTGGTGCCAGGGGCTCTCTGTGCTTTGCTAGTGATGGAGTTATCATTGCCAGATGGGTAGTAAATCATCTAGCTCCTAGAGTCCATCTTAATACCTGCTTTCTTGGACCACCCGGGCACCAACTGTCACTGGTTGAGTTCTCTGGGAAGCAGACTAAGATGGAGGTTAGTGTGCAGGATGCTCATTAGGGAAGCAACTGTGGGAGGGAAAAGAAAGAAGACTGGGTAGAGGGAGAAGCTGAGCTGCAGTATAAACCCAACTGACGGCCTCAGCCAATCCCTTGCGGAGTTCTGGGGCTAAAATGTCCCTGTGGAGTTGTCCTGCATTGGCCTGAAGTGGCTAAGCATTTTTCCTCCCACCTCCATCAGTAATTAGATGTATGTCATTTCAGGAAGGTATGGCCTTTGATGAGGTGCTCTTTGCAGCTGATCCAATATTAAATGGACTGAGAACTGAAGGCTCTCTGCAGATAGCACTCCTGCAGCTGGGGCACCAACTGCAGCTGACCCTTCAACTGTGGGACTTAGAGGCACAGACCCTCAGTCCAGTTGAAAATCTGCATGTAATTATAGTTGGGCCTCCATATTCACAGTTCCTCATATATGTGGTTCCTCCATATCCGTGGTTCTCCATCTGCAGATTCAACCAACCTCGGAGAGTGCAGTACCGCACTGCATTGAAAAAATCCACATGTAAGTAAGTGGACCCACACAGTTCAAACCCTTGTTGTTCAAGGGTCAACTGTTTCTTTGAAGGCCTGAGTAGTGCATTTCTAAATACATCACAGCCCTCAACTTAGCCTTTTTACCTGCTGACTTCCCCCTTTTCCTGCTTTACCCATCTGTTGGTCCTTTACCACTCATACTGGCTTTGCTTTTGCCTCTTTGATACTGGCTGCAGTAACTTTCATGGCACCTTTCACAAGGTCTGCACCCTATGTTCCTTTCTCCTTTTGTTGACTGATACACAGATACTTCATCTGGCTCTCACACTGATTTTCTGCTTCTCTCAGAGTCAAATCCCTCATTAGTAATGATTTGCAGTGTTATCTCTGCTGTACTCCCATTATGTTACTGAGCATGGTGAGTGGGTAAGCACCTATGGGAGGCTTTTAACATTATTTATATTTGTCTTCAAAAGCAAATAATTACAGACTTGTTGGGGTTGGGAACAAAACCCTACAGATAAATAAATTTAAAGCTTTGGTATAAATGGTCAGGAGGTTGACAAAATGGTCTCCTCTTTAGTGGGACCAAGAGAGCCATCCAGAGATAAGTAGGCAGCACACAACCCAAGCTAATTTGTCTGGTGCTCTGGGTAATTCTTCATGCTCTAACCCCACCTCCCAACCCCCCATCAGCCCATCTGAATATTGAGGAACAGAGCTTATCACCTCCACTTCTGTCCCTTGGGGGATTCATGACCATTAAAGATGCATGTTCCTTTGAAAAGGTGATACACAAGTAATATTATTTTGAAGAAATAGAAAATATTGTAGAAGGGGAAGGAAGAGATATTCAGGACAAAACTACAGAAGATGAGTTAGGTTTGAAATACGGAGGAAGGAAAACAAAGTGAATGAAAGATGAAGCGGAGGAAATAGAATGGACAAAAAATAAAGTATGGACAAGGACACTGAAGAAAGAGGAGAAGGGGAGAAGGAGAAAGAAGAAGAGAAGGAGAAGCACAACTACAAAGAGGAGGGAGAAGAGGAGAAAGAGAAAAAGGAGGTCAGGGAAGACCAACAGGAACTCTAAACTTCAAGCAGAGCAACACACTTCCTCTCACAAACCATAGCACATGCAAATTGAGCCCGAGTCTCATCACGGAAATGAAATTGGCAATCTAGAAAATGAAGGTAGATGAGGAAGCCAAGATCTTAGAATTTCCTCATCTACAACTCTGTCTTGCTCCTTGTTTATTTGTCTAATACAGCTTGTTGGTGAGGATGCAAGTCTCCCCAGAATTCAGAAGGATAACTTGAAATAGGTTCCTAGAAAAATGAGAGGAAAAAAAAAAAAAACCCAAAACTAAAAATAGAACTCCAGCTTTGAACAAAGAATAGAACTCACAGAGGCAGGAAATTACACATGTAGCTTCAGATCTACATGGTTCTCTGGTTTCCCATCCCACTCACCCCATCATCTGAGCTTACACTGGGAAACTCAACCATTATCAGAAATTATTTTTAAGGTGAGGAGAGAGTTGCACATTACCTTCATCTGCGGATTTAATACTCAAAGAATGCCATAAGAAATTTAA
This sequence comes from Mesoplodon densirostris, assembly GCF_025265405.1. Classification (NCBI taxonomy): domain Eukaryota; kingdom Metazoa; phylum Chordata; class Mammalia; order Artiodactyla; family Ziphiidae; genus Mesoplodon; species Mesoplodon densirostris. The sequence goes on along the minus strand of NC_082662.1, from coordinate 157,542,646 downwards.
GATAACTGGAATTATTTTTTAAATATAGCTTTATTGTGCTCCACTCCCCTGCCAGCAGTAAAGTGGACTCCTTAAATAGGCCTTATAAAAGCAGACTGTAAAATCAAAGATCCAAGAGAAACAGACACTTAAGCACCCCACTTGCTGTACCCAGGGCCGCCAAGGAACTCTGAATGTGCACCTTAAGAACAAGCACAGGTTTTTATATTCACCTTGCCTCCATTATACAGGTATCACAGTCCCAGTCAATCTCCTTCACCTTTGGCAGTAATTATTCCACATCTCAGCGTTTACCCTCTCTTCCCTTTCTTCTTGTATAATACTTTTAGCCCTTCAGGGTGTAATCATTTCTTTGATCCAGAGGACAGAATCAAATTTGGTTTTATAAAGAATCTCTCATGGCTGGAGCTCAGAACACTTGAAAAGGCAATGCTGATGAACAATGGTGAGTGGGAGAAAGTTTCTAACACTCACTTCTCTGTGTTTACTTGGGTAGAGAAGATTACCTGACCCATTTTTACCCAGATGCTGGGGGTCTGAGCACAGCACTGTAAGATACAGATTAACCCCTGGATGATCCTACACCAAGGAAATGGACTCTCCTTCCCTGGCATTGACTAGAAGGGAGCCAGTTGTATTGACTGTTTTCTCACTTCATTTACAAGGTCTTTGAAGTTCATGAGTTTGTGAAAGGAAATGGGATGGGGTGGAAAGGGGGAGGGGGGTGTCTTAAAAGCTCTCTTAAAAGGAGAGAAATAGGATGAGAAAGTCCTGGGGGCAGTATTTATTGGAAAGTAATCTTAACATTTCTACTTATTAAATGCCAGTTATGTGCCAGGCACTTTATATAAATGATCTCTACTCAAGGTACAAGATTCAAGCCAAACCTGGGTTTTAATTTTAGCTCCAACTGTTATTAGCTGTATGATCTTGACAAATTAGTTTGGCTCTCTGCACCTTGGTTATCTCATCTGTTTAAAGGGATAATAACGCCTACTTCACAAAATAACTGAGGAGGATTAGTGCTGCTTAATGGAAAATGATGGTAACTATCATTATTATCATCTTCAATCCATCTCTTCTATCTATGTACTTTAAGAATGAGAAACCTGAGGCTCAAGGGAGTTTAAGTAACTTGTTCAAGGACGTAGAGCCAGTGAAGAGGAGACCTGGGATTTGAGCCCAACTCTACATGACTCTTTCCACTCTGTAATAACACCTCAGAGCACCCAAGATAGTATCCATGGTAACTGCAGAGCGACTTTGGTGGAGGTTTTTCTAGTTATCAGCATCATACCAGTTCAACTTCTAGGTGTAAACATCTCCATCCCCTATTCCTGTTTAGAGCTTGACTTAGTTCATTTCATTGACTTCCAGAGGTTTCTTTTGGTCTAGTGAGAAAAATACACCAGTGAAAAATGAGTGATGGATAATTTTCTATCTAATTTTCTTCCTTAAACATGGAAGGAAGACGGATGAAATATATGCCCAGTCACTGTGCTTGACCATTTTCCTCTACCAAGTCTCCTTTCTATTCATTTATTCGACTAATATTTACTGATCACTTACCACACGTCAGTCACTATTCTAATGCTGGGAATATGGCAGTAAACAAGAAGACAGGGTGCTTCCCCTCAAAACTAACAGGCATCATTGTAAAGACATACTAATTGAATATCAAGACAGGAGGGAACCTTAGAGATGTTGAAAAAGAAAAAAATAAGAGAAAGACCCAAAAAAACCACCAAAAAACAGATATTGTTGCAAAAGATGTGACTTACAAATTCTGGAATTCTCACCAACATCATACCATCTGACAATGTCTTCAATAAAAAAATATGTAATTATAATAATTGAAGAAATGCATAATTGAAGTAATTACAGGAGTTAAATGAGAAAGAAAGAAGGGTCAGAGATTTTAATAGCAGCATGATGGATGGATTCAGTTAATTAGATAAGGCATTCTCTTTACACTAATCCTTCCTAAAATGGGCTTGTCAGTCATGTAGCTTGCTACATTCACCATCCCTTCTAAGGAAAATTGTCTACCCACAGCCGTCTCCTGAGGGAACTTACCCTGGGGTGTTTTATAAACAAAGATTGGCCACTGATTGAACAACATAGAAATCTGACCCAAGTGTGGTCAGTCTATATACACCAGTCACCAATCATCCGATACTCTTGTAAGAAAAGCTCTACTATGATTTACCAGAGGGGGAAGGGTGGGAGGGAGGGATAGATTGGGAGTTTGGGATTGACATGTACACACTGCTATATTTAAAATAGATAACCAACAAGGACCTACTATATAGCACAGGGAACGCTGCTCAATATTCTGTAATAACCTAAATGGGAAAAGAATCTGAAAAAGAATGGATATATGTATATGTATAACTGATTCACTTTGCTGTACACCTGAAACCAACACAACATTGTTAATCAGCTATGCTCTAATATAAAATAAAAATTTTTAAAATAGATAATAAGGAGCTACTGTATAGCACAGGGAAATCTGCTCAATATTCTGTAATAACCTATATGGGAAAAGAATCTGAAAAAGAATGGGTATATGTACATGTATAACTGATTCACTTTGCTGTACACCTGAAATTAACACAGCATTGTAAATCAGCTATGTTCCAATAAATTTTTTTTAATGAAGAAAAAAAGAAAACAAAAAGAAAAGCTCTACACAATAGAGGTTAATATAATTTTCCAAAACATTCAATATCTTTTTCCAGATTTCGAATGGGGGAAACTGATAAAATATATTAGTAATAAGGGCTTTAAATATATGAACTCATTACTTATCAAAACAACCAATGAGGAAAGTACTATTATTATTCCCATTTTACAGATGAGGAGATTGAGGTAAAGTAACATGCACAGTTAGTAAGGAATAGAGTTGGTATTTGAAATCAGGTATTTTAACTCCAGAATCTATGCTCTTAGTCACTTTGAATCTCCAAAGAGTGGGAAGAGGAATGATAAAAGACACAAAAGTAAGAAGAAACAGAGAATAACAGAGCCTTGTTAATGGTGTCAGAGTGTAGATCTAAAAATTCTTGCTCCTAAGGGGACAACAGAGACGACACTAGTGCTCAGGACTATCTGGGAAAATGGGTAGTGGATGTTCCTTGCTTCCTGTGGGAATACTGTCTTCTCTATTGCCTCTTGTGCCCTTTCCAGAAACTTCCACTACTAAGATAACTTAAGCAAGTTTCCTGCAGCCCAAGTGCCTAACACTCTTTTCAACCATGAGTTCCCCATGCATAAAATTCTAGAATTCCAGAATTTGTAAGTCATATCTTTTGCAACAATATGTTTTGGGTTTTTTTTTTTTAGACTTTCTCTTATTTTTTTCTTTGTAGCAACTACAAATTGTGAATCATTCCTGATGAGGAGATCTAGGAAAAGAGTAAACTGGAGGGTAGCTGACTGCCTGGGGTTCTAGCTTTTATGTATTCAGCACATAGAGACCTGGCAGCTGACTACAAATCTGCCTAAGGATACTGGGCATTATTCTGTAGGAAACCTCAGCCAGCCAAACCAGCCATGCGGGCTCACACGTTTGTTACTTTTGGACACAGGCTAAGATGCATCTTTCTGCTCTTCATTTCACATTCCCATGTCACTTTGCTTTGCTATCCCATACTCTTGACCCAGACTCTTACTACTTTTTATTTTCCTATATTTTTGAGAGTGCCCTCTGAAGTTCTCATTCCTTATAAGTGAATTGCAGTCAAGTATATCCCTTTCTTCATGTATAAAATAGATCAATTAAATGGCAGTTGCTTCATCTTCTTGTATCTTCTGAGTCTACTTTTTTGCTAACCTTGCATACACAGTCTATACATACCACCTCCTCCAACTTGCTTCAAAAACTCTTTTCAGATTCTTTATTCATTCTGAGAAGTCCATAGGTAATAACTACCATTTGCCTTTTCACAAAAGTATAGCTATATAGATAAAGGAAGATCTGAAGTTAGAATTTCATTTGTTCTTAAAAGTAGGGGAGGATTTTAGGGTGGGGAGGTAGCTTGAAAACAATCACTTCTTTTACTTATCATAATTGACTTCACTATTAGACCTGGGTACAAATGACTCTAATAGAAGCATTTACTGGTTGCAGGATGAGAACAAGCTTTACACATGATCCCTGATTACAATAGGAATATGTCTTTATCAGCAGGATGGTGATATTGGAATCTCCTTAGGCAATACTTGATGTTATTAGCAAGGAGAATGAAAACATGTAAATAACAACTCCACGTTATTTTTCAAAATTAACTGACTTAAAAACTACAGTGAAAGGTTTATCCTTCAAATTTTCCTTGGTTTTTCTTTCTTAGGGAAGACGACAACACTGCCAAGTTTGAAGCTTACAGCTTCAGACAACCACAAGGAGGAGATTGAAGTATTTTCTGTGAGAGGGGGACTTGAAGGGGAAAAAAGCCTGTGTGGTCTGACTTAGAGGCAGAGAAATTGGTGGAACTGTATCAGTTCAAACTTTCAAAGGAGAAAAGAAACTCACTTCAGGATAAGCCATGAAGTGTGGCCGTTTCCAAACCAAGTCTTTTTGTGATGAGGTGGATGAATATCCTGAAATGTGAGAAGAGAAATGGCACATGGTTCCTAATTATACAGAGTTTCTCTATTGTTCAAGATCCAAGTCCGCAGTTAACTCTAGCTGACTCTAGCTAAAATCACTCACATAAAAAACACTGATTTCTAGGGAATCATTGTCTACAAGGTCTCCAATATGATCCTCAAATCAACACTTGGATATGGGTATTATTAAGGCCATTTTATGAATAAGGAAGCAGAAACTCACCAAGATTAAATGACTTGCTTCAGGACACACAGGTGTTAATTGGCACAGCCAAGAGGGGATCCAAACTTTCTGACTTCAAATTCTGGGCTCATTTCATTAGGGCATAAAAGAATGAGTATACTAACCAACTAAGCCAAGTCATTGGATCACCAAAGTAAGATGCTACTCTGCATCTATCTACCATCATAACCTAGGTTGTAAAACTCAAAGTAGATTTTTGGCCCATTAGAGAAGGACAAGAAAACTAAAGGATTCATCCCAATGGTAGCATAACTACCTTTCGTTTGCTCCACTCCAGATCAGACAAAGGGAGCAGTAGTTTTCAAATGGAACACTGCAGCCACTGACTTTAGATTTCCATGACACTTCTTAATGTTTTATGTGAACTTTATAAATCCTAGAAAAAATTTTTTCATTCTATCATTAATCAAATGTTAGGAAGTTCCAGCTATGCAACAGGCATTGTCATAAGTCCTAGGAATATAAAGAAGAATAAAAGGTATCCTGGTCTAAGAATACTTCCTTGTATTGTAGAAGAATGAAATCACTGAAACTAGTATTACACAATACAAGTGTAATTAAACAATGAATAAAGTACAGAGGAAAGACTCTGCCAGGGGAGTCAGAGAAGTCTTTGCAGAGGTGATATTTGACCTTAAACTTGAAAGATGACTAGGAGAAAAGAGGTAAAGGTACATCATAGAAATTAGCTCTTTTATGTTATTTTGAATTACAGGGCCAAGTATGAGAAGTGGGGAGGGGTTAATTTCCTGGGTTACGTAGCATGTTCATAGGTTTCCAATGGCTATCCCCTGTGTCATGATGTCAGGTTGGCTTCAGATTTATTAATTATATAAGTTTTGACCATGGCTTCAGGTTTTAAAGACCCACAGTGAATTTTTATTTTCCAGCTTTACTGATACATAACTGACATAACATTGTGTAAGTTTAAGGTATAAAATGTTTTGATTTGGTATACCTACATACTACAAAATGATTACCACCAAAGCACTAGCTAACACCTTTCTCAATGTTACATAATTATCATTTTTGTGGTGAGAACATTTAAGATCTAATACTCTCTTACCAATTTGCAAGAAAATGATACAGTATTATTAACTATAGTTATCATGCTGTACATTAGATCCTCAGAGGGTAGATTTTATTAATGGACATATTTTAAGCATGGGAGCCCTTATTTTATAAAAGGTACAGTATCTTTTTGGATTAAGGAATTGAAAAAAAAATATCAGTGATTTTTGAGTTTCAAAGGCTAAAAAGACCTGTGTCTGGAAGAGTTTCAAGGAATCAAGTTTACTCAGGAAAGAAACTGAATTTGCTTTAAAAATATGCATCACCTTATTCTCATATCTGGAGCTCTGGGAGAAATAAGGAAAGCTTTCCTTAGGAGATCTTAGAGGACTGCCTAGACCCATGAGAATGTGAAAATACAATCTTGGGGGCCAACAGATAGTTATGACAGGGAAAAAGAGATGTTCCTGGATTAGAAAAGGAGAGGAGAAGTTTTACGTGTTCTAGATGCAAAACAGTTGCTACAGTCCAAAGAAATCCCACAGAACAAAGCCCAGCCTTACCTGTCATTTTTCTCCAAAAGGAGCTTGGATCCAGGAACTGCTCATTTTAAAGCCAAAGATAGTCTTTACTTGTAAAGGGAATTGGGGAAACACTCTTGAAAGTTGGGATAGTTATAAAAAGGATTTCAGAAGAAAAAAAATTAGATAACTTAAAAAAGACCAACATAAATACTCATAGCATTACTGGGGTGAGTTTCAAGGCAACACATTTACTGTAGGTGGGGATGCAGTATTGTGATGGTTAATATTTAACAACCCACTCTCTGGAAAAAATAATAAACTTATTTGTAGTGTTTGCCGATTTCTGTGATATGAATACTGCCTCCATAGCTGATTTCAAGCTTGCAATACAGTATCACTGCACATGGATATAGGAATAGAAGTACACAATCAGCTTTTGTGAGTCTGTGTGAGCCCACTCTGGCACCCCATTGGGGGCATGAGGTTATTGGAGTATGCTCAGAATTTTGTGAAATTTGGCCTCCAAGGGAATGTGAGGAACAAATAAAACATACTAACAGGGACCTGAGGAAGACAACAAAAAGTGAGTCCTCGACTGCTTTAGATGCTGATCTTCTGCAACAATACTTCCTGGGTGAGGTTAACCAACTCAGGGTTATTAGGACATCAAAGAGGATTTGCTTGAACGATAGATGATGTTATTGATCAGATTGCACTGACTTTTCATGTCTCACTGTAAGGGTTACCATAAGAAAAAAACATACAAGCATAAATTTTTTAAAAGCCGATGTCTGGGGCTGGACTGATATTCAGCTAGAATGCACTGGTATGTAACAACACGCCCACATGCCTTATTTACAGCCAGCATCTCTTTTGATTGGTTGCTGCCTGAGCTACACTGAAGGTTAAATATTCGAGTATCATTCCTGTCTAGGCCAGAAGTCAAAGGAGAGAGGAAAGAGAGCACTTAGTCTAGTAAATACTGCCAGCCTTCCACGTGGTAGAGAAGGAAAGGAACTAATTACAGAAGGAGGTTAAACTGTCAGAACCTCAGCTGAGCCTTTCTAAAAGGCACAGGGGAACTAGCAAGAAAAACGAAGCACTAGAGGTCTATCCCATTATCGCAGGAAAAAAATTATGGGAAAAAGAAATGTTACTTAAGCCTTGTAACATGCAAATGCAGAGGAAAAATAAGAATCACATGGCAGATGTGCTCAGGGGCACAGACTTCAGAAATGTCAACTGCAACTTCTATTTAGGTGTTTTCCCAGGATAATGCTCTGGCTAAAAGGGATGTCAGGGCAAGGGTCAAAACCTTCTTAAAAGACAGATTTCTTAGGATAAACAATGCCAAAGGAAAAGGCAATGGTGGGGCCATGGAGGCACAGGACTGACAAATATCTGCACCTGAAGTTCCAAGAAGGTAATCGCTTTAAAAAGAGCCCACACCCAATGTGGCTCTCAGGTGGCAGGTATAAGGACTCCAATGGAAAAGAGCAAAGTAAGAGATTTTATATATGCAGGATGGGTAAGAAAGGAGGTCTCAAGCAAGACTGATGCTTGTGACTGCCACCATTGCATGTCTAAATTTAGAAGAAGAAACCTGTCTTTTCTGAGTAAGGGGACTGCATGTATATTTGAGGTTCCTCTCAGCTCTGATGAATCCATGGCCATGATAGACTCCTTCAAGGGAATTTTTTTTTTTTCCCTGCTGGGTTTAAATTCATAGGCCATTTCATAAACTGACTGGCATCCTGGCAGAGTTGCAACCGTGATATTTCCCTTTTTAGTCTAGATTCTTTCAGACATGACTAAGTCTCAACTATAATCGTTAGCAGAAGCCAGCATCATCTGTACAGTTAATCCGTACTCCCTGGTAGTGTGTATCTGAAAGTTTGGCACTCTTGGTAAGGACACATTCCTGGCTCAATTCTAAAGCTGGTTGTTTAATCTAAGGCGCTATTAGATGTACTAGGTCAGACTTTCACAACCGGGATTCCCTAAAGATATTAAGACCTAATGAAGACCTACTGCCCTAAAGCAGGCAAACTTTATTAAAGGCTCAGAAAGAACATATTTTAGGCTTTGTGGGTGCATTGTATGCATTTTTAGTTTTCTGCATATTATAATGTTTTGACATCTTAAAAAAAATCTTTCTGGCTAGGGAGAGACCGCCTCTCCCAGGACTAGCCAGTTCTTAGAGAAAGTAAAGGGCCCAACCAGGAGCAGGCCTTCCATATGTAAACTAAGCACTCCAGAACCTGGCCTCCGTGCACCCCAGGAGGCAATATGCGTCTGCCTTAACCAGAGCCAGGTATCGACAATTAGAGACTACCTCAATAGCCCAAAGTCTGCTGAAATTATGCAGACTCATCAATGCTAAACTGTTCATTCTGTCCTGCTTTGCCTTTCTAGCAGAAATCCTAATAAAGGTGGCAAGTTACCTAAGCAATTCCAACCCCCCACCCCTGCCCCCACTCCTGTCTTCTGCTTCCTGAATACCCTGGTGTCTTTCCCATGTGGCCCTGTGGCGTGTTGTGCCTCTTATTTTTAGGACTTGTAAGTATTCTAAAATTTGTTTCCCTGAACCTCTCCTCTGTCTCCTCTTGTGGCAGCACCTGACTGACCATCTCATAAAAGAATACAAAACATTCTCTGTTCCAGCTACTCAACTCTACCATTGCAGCATGAATGTCGCCATGTGTAATATACAAACAAAAGGGAGTAGCCATGTTGCAATAAAACTTGATTTACAAAAACAGGCAGTGGCCTGCCTCCAGTAATAGTTTGTCAACTCTTGCACTGAAGCATCCAGTGTATATAAGAACTTAGCTCCTCTTCAGTGCATTTAGAATACTAGTTATACCAACCTGGAGGAAACTGAGAAAATAATTCCTCAAATTATTTTCAGTGCTCTATGCTTCAGACAAGGGTGGGAAAGGCTATACTTGATAGTGTAGATACCATAACTCAAATAATCCCACACAAACTCTAAAATGTCTCTCTTAAAACGTTTGAGCCCCCCACACACACACACCTTCCATTCCTACAGCTCCCTCTATTTTTGCCTTATCCTGGATGTAGATCTTGGCACCTCTTCAAATTCCACCAGAGGAATTCAATCACTCCAAAATAGGGGCTGGCATCAACAAGTGATGCAGTAGGAGTTTTACATATGATATCTTACCACAGACTTCTTAAATGTTCCCATTAGAATATATCTATACCTCAAATTCCCTTCTCAGCCATGTCAATCCTGGGGGTTTTGCTGCATGTAATTACACAACTGCCCTTTTGCCTGTTACTTAATCTTTCCCGGACCCCTGAACTTCAACTTTCTTTCTCCTTTATTATGCAAAGCGATTCTGCTTGGCTCCAAGACTGTACCTTCAACTTCGCATAACCAAGTCTATGCTAGACTTCAGAAAAACCAAGGCCTTGCTGTTGATACTATTAACCCTGCTTTGAAGCAGGCTAAGTTAAAGATGGAAAATAAACCTTCTCCTTATACAGATATAGTTTGTCAAGCGTTCTAAAATTGTGTGTGTGTGTGTGTGTGAAGGAAAAAAGCATGTATATTTTTACTACTCATGTTATCTACAGGCCATGCTGTTTGACCTTGGGACTCCAGCTGTATACACCACTCATAGTGTAGGATGTCCTGACTCCTGGACAGATCTGCCAGGCTGGTGAAGGCCTGATGCACAAGATGTATGACTAGGATGCTGAGGTTGCTAGAGGGAGAGGTGAGCAGGAGATTCTGGTGTGATCTAGAAATGAGAAAATGAATCCTGGGTGAGTAACTAAACACACAATGATGTGAAGGAGCATGGGCAAACTATGTGAAAAGAAGCATGTAATCAGGTGCAAATGATTCAGGTGCGTGATTATACATCCTTTAAATTAACCTGAAAGATTGAGTTAGACTGGAGAGAAATCTAATTGTTATACCCTTCTGGGATAGTTCCCAAGTTAATGAATCTCTTATCAGAAGAAACCCAAAATTGGCTGAATTGAAAACAAGGTTATTTTGTTCTATGTCACTTGTTTGTGATGTCAGTGCCTCCTCTTGACACCTGCCTAACTTCTCCAGGTCAGTGGGACTTCATACTTCCGGTCTCTGTGTTAACATCACCCCCTTCATTAGAGCTGCTTCTCGGGTAGAGTGGGTTAGGGTTTTGACCTTTATGGTCAAGGAATAAAGTCTGTACTTGGAGGATTTAGAGATAACTTTAGAGAAAGGGATGGCAAATAACTCAACTTGCATAATAACACTAATTGGTTAGTAGTGGCTATGTAAATGCTATGTTGAGAGGGATTCTGAAGTCACATCAAGGGTAAACAGGCAACAGTTTTTTCCCCTTTGATGTTCTAAAGTGCTGTTGGCCTGCCCACACTATCAAGGATTTTCAAGGAAGAGTTTGGTAGACTAAAGAAAAAGTGACTGCTTTGGAGAAAGACAAGCCTCGGTTTGAACGCTGACTCTTCCACTTAGTATCTGTGTTTCAGGCAAAGAGCTTAAAAGCCTCTCTGAGTTCAGACACCTTTATTTTGTGAAATGGGGACAATAGCACCCACCCGTAGAGTTGCTAAAAATGATTTATCATATGTTAAAATCTAGCACAGACCCTGGCACATGGCTAGTAACTCAAAGTATGCTAGTCCCCCTTCCTGTTTACAAAGATACCATGCTCTCTCATCCAAAAATCTCAGATTTATCAACTGGTATAAAAATCATCTAACGGAAGCCTTGATTCAAGACTGTAGATCTTTCCAAGATATATACACCTCTGTGTTCACTGAAGCATTATTTACAAGAGCCAAGAATGGAAGCAACTGAGGTCTCCATTGATAGATAAATGGATAAAGAAGATGTGGTGTATATATATAAACAGGAAAATTACTCAGCCATCAGCAAGATTGAAATATTGCCATTTGCGACAATATGGATGGACCTAGAGGGTATTGTGCTAAGTGAAATAAGTCAGGCAGACAAAGACAAATACCACATGATTTCCCTTATATGTGGAATCTAAAAAACAAATGAACAAACATAACAAAGCAGAAACAGACTCATAGATACAGAGAACAGTGCTTGCAAGAGGTTGGGGGGTGGTGGCGATGAGTGAAATAGGTGAGGGAGATTAAGAGGCACGAATTTCCAGTTATAAAATAAACAAGGGGCTGGAAGGTACACCATAGGGAATATAGTCAATAATATAATAACTTCGTATGGTGACAGATGGTAACTAGACTTATCGTGGTGATCATTTTGTATGAAAATATCAAATCATGTTGCACACCTGAAACTAATATAATGTTGTAAGTCACTTATACTTCAATAAAAAATAAAATTAAAGATTGAAAAAAGACTGTAGATCTTTTCAGTCTGGGACAAAATGTTAGAGACCAATGTGACTGTCAACAAGTTTGTCTCTCTTTGAAGGATACAAAATTGAGAAGCAAGAACTTGAAGTGAATGAAAATGTAATTTAATTCACAATCAAAGAAAAATTCTACAGCCTGAGAATCAGAGAATATACTTGGAATGGACTCTTTTCAGTACCATAAATTTAACCAACTGAATTCTTTAAGTATCCACCTTGTCAACCTTTTGAAATGAAGGTTGATTAGGTTCAATGGGAAATCTGCATTTCATCATGAAAATGGAACACAATGTCCTTGGCTTAGTCTCCCAAGGAGTAGCAATTTGGGGCACTATGTGCAAAGCATGAAGTAAAAACACAGGTAGAAGATTTATTTCAGGCATGCCAAACGGAGGCATGCATATGCATAGTCCAAGAAGAATGAAAAGCCATAGCTTCCACTCTCACTGTACAGACGTCTGTAAAAGGAAAGCTCCCTTAAGGGGCTTCTCTAGCCTTTCACATTACAAATAATAGTTTATGAAAATGGAGACATTACAAAGAAGGGAGACACTTTAGTTTGAGTTGATTTCTTTAAATATTAGGGGAAGAAGAACACAATTATCAAGGGGTAAATGCAGCAATGGTAAGTCTTGTCAAAAGAAACCAAGCCCCATTGGGTGTTTCTCAAATCTTCGCTTCTTTGAAATGATTTAATACACAGCCCAAGAGAATTTAACTATTGAATAACCTGAACAAAGTTAAAAAGGTATAGTGGAAGAAAAAGTGTGCATATTATGCATCTCATTTCTAAAACAACAATGAATTGTGTGCTAGATTTATCAGGTTAATTAAGGAGTCTGTTAGCAATGAAGTAAAAGCTGGCACGTTCCCAATTCTGGCTGATACTAACCCAGACATAGACATAACTGATGTTTCTCCAGTACAACCAAGATGCTTCACCTAATCCAGAGACAACGCGTTATCTATAACAGGCTTAAAGTCAGATTGGAAGCCAAAATGTTGTGTTTTTAGATCAAATAATACACCTCTGAAAAGCTGAGTAAGCTGCTTGGCTGATGGAACAGTAAAAAAGTGAAAGGATAGGAGGACGTTCAGGATGGCAGAGGAGTAAGATGTGGAGATCACCTTCCCCCCACAGATACATCAGAAATACATCTACATGTGGAACAACTCCTACAGGACACCTACTGAATGCTGGCAGAAGACCTCAGACTTCCCAAAAGGCAAGAAACTCCCCACGTACCTGGGTAGGGCAAAAGAAAATAGAAAAAAACAAAGACAAAAGAATAGGGATGGGACCTGCACCTTGGGAGAGAGCTGTGAAGGAGGAAAAGTTTCCACACACTAGGAAGGCCCTTCACTGGTGGAGACGGGGTGGCGGGGATGAAGCTTCAGAGCCACGGAGGAGAACGCAGCAATAGGGGTGCAGAGGGCAAAGCGGAGAGATTGCCACACAGAGGATCAGTGCCGACAAGAACTCACCAGACTGAGAGGCTTGTCTGCTCACCTGCTGGGGAGGGTGGGGGTTGGGAGCTGAGGCTCTGGCTTTGGAGGTCGGATCCCAGGGAGAGGACTTGGGTTGGCTGCATGAACACAGCCTACAGAGGGCTAGTGTGCCACAGCTAGCTGGGAGGGAGTCCTGGAAAAAGTCTGGAAATGTGTAAGAGGCAAGAGACCATTGTTTTGGGGTGTGCAAGGAGAGGAGATTCAGAGCACCACCTAAATGAGCTCCAGAGACCGGCACAAGCCATGGCTGTTAGCGCAGGCATGAGAGATGGGCATGAGATGCTAAGGCTGCTGCTGTACTACCAAGAGCCTGTGTACAAGCACAGGTCACTATCCACATCTCCCCTCCTGGGAGTCTGTGCAGCCCGCCACTCCCAAGGTCCTGTGATCCAGGGACAACATCCTCGGGAGAACACATGGCGTGCCTCAGGCTGTTGCAATGTTACACCAGCCTCTGCCACTGTAGGCTCACCCCACATTCCATACCCTTCCCTCTCCTGGGCCTGAGTGGCCAAAGCCCCCTAATCAGCTTCTACTTTAACCCCGTCTTATATGAGCAAAGAACAGACACCCTCAGGCGACCTAAATGCAGAGGCAGGGCCAAATCCAAAGCGGAACCCCAGGAGCTGTGCGAACAAAGAAGAGAAAAGGAAATTTCTCCCAGCAGCCTCAGGAGCAGTGGATTAAATCTCCAAAATCAACTTGATGTACCCTGCGTCTCTGGAATACCTGAATAGACAACGACTCATCCCAAGATTCAGGTGGTAGACTTTGTGTGATTTTGTCTGTATAGCTTTGCTTTTACCATTTATCCTAGCGCACTGTCTGTCCGTTTTGTTTGGGATTTTTCGTTCTTTATTTCATTTTTAGTGCTAGTTATCATTTATGGATTTGTCTTTGCTTCGGTTGCTCTCTTTCTTTTTTTACACTGTTTTTAAATTTTTTTATTTTTAATAACTTTATTTTATTTTTTTCTCCCTTTTCTTCAGAGCTGTGTGGCTGACAGTGTCTGGGTGCTCCAGCCGGGTGTCAGGCCTGTGCCTATGAGGTGGGAGAGCTGAGTTCAGGACATTGGTCCACCAGAGACCTCCCAGCTCTGCATAATATCAAACGGCGGAAGCTCTCCCAGAGAGCTCCATCTCAATGCTAAGACCCAGCTCCACTCAATAACCAACAAGCTACAGTCCTGGACACCCTTTGCCCAACAGCTAGCAAGACAGGAACACAACCCCACCCATTAGCAGAGAGACTGCCTAAAATCATAATAAGGTCACAGACACCCCAAAACACACCACTGGACACGGTCCTGCCCACCAGAAACAAAAGATCCAGCCTCATCCACCAGAACACAGGCACCAGTCCCCTCCACCAGGAAGCCTACACAACCCACTGAGGCAACATTAGCCACTGGGGGCAGACACTGAAAACAACGGGAACTACGAACCTGCAGCCTGCAAAAAGGAGGCCCCAAACACAGTAAGTTAAGCAAAATGAGAAGACAGAGAAACACACAGCAGATGAAGGAGCAAGGTAAAAACCCACCAGACCAAACAAATGAAGAGGAAATAGGCAGTCTACCTGAAAAATAATTCAGAGTAATGATAGTAAACATGATCCAAAACCTTGGAAATAGAATGGAGAAAATACAAGAAACGTTTAACAAGGACCTAGAAGAACTAAAGAGCAAACAAACAATGTTGAACAACACAATAAATGAAACTAAGAGTTCTCTAGAAGAAATCAATAGCAGAATAACTGAAGCAGAATGGATAAGTGACTTGGAAGATAAACTGGTGCAAATAACTACTGCAGAGCAGAATAAAAAAGAATGAAAAGAATTGAGGACAGTCTCACAGACCTCTGGGACAACATTACAAGCACCAACATTCAAATTATAGGATAGGGTTCCCAGAAGAAGAGAAAGAGAGAGGGAATGAGAAAATATTTGAAGAGATTATAGTTGAAAACTTCCCTAATATGGGAAAGGAAATAACCAAGTCCAGGAATCACAGAGTCCCATACAGGATAAATCCAAGGAGAACCACACCAAGGCACATATTAAACTATCAAAAATTAAATACAAAGAAAAAATATTAAAAGCAGTGAGGGAAAAACAGTACATAACATACAAGGGAATCCCCATAAGGTTAACAGCTGATCATTCAGCAGAAACTCTGCAAGCCAGAAGGTAATGGCAGGACATATTTAAAGTGATGAAAGGGAAAATCCTACAACCAAGACTATTCTACCCAGCAAGGATATCATTCAGATTCTATGGAGAAATTAAAACCTTTACAGACAAGCAAAAGCTAAGAGCATTCAGCACCACCAAACCAGCTTTACAACAAATGCTAAAGGACCTTCTCTAGGTAGGAAACACAGGAGAAGGAAGACCTACAAAACAAACCCAAAACAATTAAGAAAATGGGAATAGGAACATACATATTGATAATAACCTTAAATGTAAATGGATTAAATGCACCAACCAAATGACATAGACTGGCTGAATGGATACAAAAAATAAGACCCATATATATGCTGTCTACAAGAGACCCACTTCAGATGTAGGGACACATACAGACAAAGTGAGGGGATGGAAAAATATATTCTCTGCAAATGGAAATCAAAAGAAAGCTGGAGTAGCAATTCTCATATCAGACAAAATAGACTTTAAAGACTATTACAAGAAACAAAGAAGGATGCTACATATTGATCAAGGGATCAATCCAAGAAGAAGATATAAGAATTGTACATATTTAGGCACCCACATAGGAGCACCTCAATACATAAGGCAAAGGCTAACAGCCATAAAAGGGGTAATCGACAATAACACAATCATACTAGGGGACTTTAACACCCGCTTTCACCAATGGACAGATCATCCAAAATGAAAATAAATGAGGAAACAAAAACTTTAAGGTTACATTAAACAAGATGGACTTAATTGATATTTATTGGACATTCCATCCAAAAACAATAGAATACACTTTTTTCAACTGCTCATGGAACATTCTCCAGGATAAATCATATCTTGGGTCACAAATCAAGCCATGGTAAATTTAAGAAAATGAAAATTGTATCAAGCATCTTTTCTGATCACAATGCTATGAGACTAGATATCAATTACAGGAAAATATGTGTAAAAAATACAAACAAATGGAAGCTAAACAATACACTACTTAATAACCAAAAGATCACTGAAGGAATCAAAGAGGAAATCAAAAAAATACCTAGAAGCAAATGACAATGAAAACACGATGACTCAAAACCCATGGGATGCAGCAAAAGCAGTTCTAAGAGGGCACTTTATAGCAATACAATCCTACCTCAAGAAACAAGAAACATGTCAAATAACCTAACCTTACACCTAAATCAGTTAGAGAAAGAAGAACAAAAAACCCCAAAGGTAGCAGAAGGAAAGCAGTCATACAAATCAGATCAGAAATAAATGCAAAAGAAATGAAGGAAACAATAGCAAAGATCAATAAAACTAAAAGCTGGTTCTTTGAGAAGATAAAAAAAAATTGATAAACCATTAGCCAGACTCATCAAGAAAAAAGGGAGAAGACTGAAATCAGTAGAATTAGAAATGAAAAAAGAGAAGTCACAACTGACACTGCAGAAATACAAAGGATCATGAGAGATTACTACAAGAAACTATATGCCAATAAAATGGACAACCTGGAAGAAATGGACCAATTCTTACAAAAGCACAACCTTCTGAGAGAGAACCAGGAAGAAACAGAAAATATGAACAGACCCATCACAAGCAGTGAAATTGAGACTGTGATTAAAAGCTTCCAACAAACAAAAGCCCAGGACCAGATGGCTTCACGGGTGAATTCTATCAAACATTTAGAGAAGAGCTAACGCTTATCCTTCTCAAACTCTTCCAAAATAAAGCAGAGGGAGGAACAGTCCCAAACTCATTCTACAATGCCAGCATCACCCTGATACCAAAACAAGACAAAGATGTCACAAAGAAAGAAAACTACAGGCCAGTATCACCGATGAACATAGATGCAGAAATCCTCAAGAAAATAGTAGCAAACAGAATCCAACAGCACATTAGAAGGATCATACACCATGACCAAGTGGGGTTTATCTGAGGAATGCAAGGATTCTTCAATATATGCAAATCAATCAATATACTAAACCATATTAACAAATTGAAGGATAAAAACCATATGATCATCTCAGTAGATGTAGAAAAAGCTTTTGACAAAATTCAACATTTTGATTAAAATGACAAAAACCCTCCAGAAAGTAGGCATAGAGGGAACTTACCTCTACATAATAAAGGGCATATGTGACAAACCCACAGCCAATATCATTCTCAATGGTGAAAGACTGAAACCATTTCCTCTAAGATCAGGAACAAGACAAGGTTGTCCACTCCTACCACTGTTATTCAACAAAGTTTTGGAAGTTTTAGCCACAGCGATCAGAGAAGAAAAAGAAAAGGAATCCAAATCGGAAGAGAAGAAGTAAAGCTGTCACTGTTTGCAGATGACATGATACTATACATAGAGAATCCTAAAGAGGCTACCAGAAAACTACTAGAGCTAATCAATGAATTTGGTGAAGTAGTAGGATACAAAATTAATGCACAGAAATCTCTTGCATTCCTATACACTAATGATGAAAAATCTGAAAGAGAAATTAAGGAAGCACCTCATTTCCCAGTTCAACAAAAAATAAAATACCTAGGAATAAACCTACCTAAGGAGACAAAAGACCTGTATGCAGAAAACTATAAGACACTGCTGAAAGAAATTAAAGATGATAGAAACAGATGGAGAGATATACCACTTGGATTCTTGGATTGGAAGAATCAACCTTGTGAAAATGACTATACTACCCAAAGCAATCTACGGATTTAATGCAATCCCTGTCAAACTACCAATCATATTTTTCACAGAACTAGAACAAAACATTGCACAATTTGTATGGAAACACAAAGACCCCAAATTGCCAAAACAATCTTGAGAAAGAAAAATGGAGGTGGAGGAATCAGGCTCCTGCACTTCAGAGTATACTACAAAGCTACAGTAATCAAGATAGTATGGTACTGGCACAAAAACAAATATTGATCAATGGAACAGGAGAGAAAGCCCAGAGAGAAGCTCACGCACATATGGTCACCTTATTTTTGATAAAGGAGGCAAGAATATACAATGGAGAAAAGACAGCCTCTTCAATAAGTGGTGCTGGGAAACCTGGGCAGCTACATATAAAAGAATGAAGTTAGAACACTCCCTAACATCATGCACAGAAATATACTCAAAATGGATTAAAGACCTAAATGTAAGGCCAGACACTATAAAACTCTTAGAGGAATACATAGGCAGAACACTCTATGACATAAATCACAGCAAGATCCTTTTTGACCCACCTCCTAGACAAATGGAAATAAAAACAAAAATAAACATATGGGACCTAATGAAACTTAAAAGCTTTTGCACAGCAAAGGAAACCATAACCAAGACAAAGAATCAAATGACAAAGGATTAATCTCCAAAATTTACAAGTAGCTCATGCAGCTCAATATGAAAAAGAAAAAAACAACCAACCCAATCCAAAAATGGGCAGAAGATCTAAATAGACAGTTCTCCAAAGAAGATATACAGGTTGCCAACAAACAGATGAAAGGATGCTCAACATCACTAATCATTAGAGAAATGCAATCAAAACTACAATTAGGTATCGCCTCACCCCCGTCAGAATGGTCATCATCAAAAAATCTACAAAGAATAAATTCTGGAGAGGTTGTGGAGAAAAGGGAACCGTCTTGCACTGTTGGTGGGAATGTAAATTGATACAGCTGCTATGGAGAACAGTATGGAGGTTCCTTAAAAATCTAAAAATAGAAGTACCATGTGACCCAGCAATCCCACTACTGGGCATGTACCCTGAGAAAGCCATAATTCAAAAAGAGTCATGTACCAAAACATTCATTGTAGCACTATTTACAATAGCCAGGACATGGAAGCAACCTAAGTGTCCATCAACAGATGAATGGATAAAGAAGATGTGGCACATTTATACAATGGAATATTACTCAGCAATGAAAGGAAACAAAATTGAGTTATTTGTAGTGAGGTGGATGGACCTAGGGTCTGTCACACAGAGTGAAGTACATCAGAAAGAGAAAAACAAATACCGTATGCTAACACATATATACTGAATCTAAAAACAACAACAACAACAACAACAAATGGTTCTGATGAACCTAGGGGCAGGACAGGAATAAAGACACAGATGTAGAGAATGGACTTGAGGACACAGGGAGGGGGATGGGTAAGCTGGGGCGAAATGAGAGAGAGTGGCATGGACTTATGTACACTACCAAATGTAAAATAGATAGCTAATGCGAAGTAGCTGCATAGAACAGGGCGATTAGCTCGGTGCTTTGTGACCACCTACAGAGGTGGGATATGGAAGGTGGGAGGGAGATGCAAGAGGGAGGGTATATGGGGATATATGTATAGATTTAGCTGATTCACTTTGTTATATAGGAGAAACTAACAGAGCATTGTAAAGCAATTATACTCCAATAAAGGTGTTAAAAATAAAATCCATAGGAGTTTTAGATGTAAAAAAAAATTGAAAGGATAATTCAGTGTGCTTATACAGTTAGAGAATCATTTATTCAAGTTCCTGACATATTCTTCCTCAGTCCTGCACCTTTACATCAAGTTGACCCTTCCTTGGATGAGGTAGCTAAGGCCATTTAAGATGAGAGATGCAGGTGACCCATTCCCTGCAGTGGTTTTGGCCCTCAGCACCTCTGCAGGACTACTAAGCTTTTGGAACACTAGAGAAAAGTACAACAAGCTGGACACCCAATTTGTACTGTAGCCCACGTGTATTAATGAGCGCCCAGTATGCATCTGGCTCTGTGCTTGGTATTGTGGATACATAGGTAAATGAAACATGACTCTTCCTGCAAAGAGCTTGTTGGTAAGTGGGGAAAACAGATGGAAGACAAACAGTTATATTGCAAAATGGTAACGTTGGATATAAACAACTACAGAAACTGAAATGTGAAAGGACAGCTATTTCTGAATCAAGAGGGCAACGTGAGGGTCTGGGAAAACGACTGAGAAGTGGTGATCTTTGAACAATGACTGAGTTGTCCTGTGGACAAAAAGGAGGTGCATTTTAAGCAATGCAGACAAGAGCCCATGTGTGGAAGCATGGCTAAGGAAGAACACTAAAGAGTTCTTGGCGTGGCCAGAGTGGAGAAGCTGTGTCCTAACTCTGAGATTTTGGCCTTTGGGACAGGGACGGGCATCTTGATCCTTTACACAGTGCTGTGTAAAATCCCCACCCCCAGCACCTCACCCAGTTGAGACTTTACTTCTAGGGAGATGAAGTCATTGCTGACAGCATCCTATGTTCCTCACTCCCTCCTCTGATGAGATCTAATTTTTTTTTCCCTTGAGCAAATACTTCCTTTCAGTAAACATGCATTGAGCATACTGGTGTGCTAGTATTATGAAAGGCCCAGAGAAAGATGTATTGTCATTAAATGGAATTAGCATAGGTTAAAAGTGAATGTCTGAAATCAGACTGGGTTCAAAGTTTGGTTTAACACTCACTAGCTGTGTCATTTTAGATAAAGGACTTCATTTCTGTAAATGAGATAATACTGGTATTTCACTGTAGCATGGCTACAAGGATTAAATGAAACATAGTGTGCATAATACTTAAAACACTGCCTGATACAAAATAAGTGTTAGGTAAACGTTGGCTGTATCCATCATCTTTAGGTGCTAGAATGAGTACTGCACAAAGTAACTTGCAATATAACTGTTACCCTGCGTGCCCATCAGCCTCCTCTGTTCCATCCATGTTTCATTCCCAGCAATAGAAGTAACCCTTTCTACACAGCTCCAGAGGGTTTTCTCTGGACTTTTGAAGAGCTCATTTTGTTGGTTAGGAAATCACATTCATTCCTCACAGAGCATCAAGCCCCCCCCATCCCAAATCAAAACAAGTCCTTCTCAACTTCATCCCACACTCATATTCCCACTGACAGACAACAAATGCTATCTGCAACCCCTGCAACACTCATTTATTTCAACATGAAATCAGCTTGTTCCTGATGAACTGCAACAAGGAAGGTAAGGACCACGGGACTGTTTAGAGGTTGGTGGTTCCCCAAGTGTTAAGAAGGACTAGAAGGTTAGGAGAGGGAGGGGAGGGGACAGGAGCTGGGGGACAGAATGAGAAAGGAGTCAGCGAGACCCACAGGGTCAGGCTGCCCATGGCAGAGCCTGAGTCCAAAGAAACCTAGAAATCCGAGGATTAGCCTTCAAGGAGGCGCTGCTTTCTCTGATTCCTGAACCTGAGTGATTCAGAAGGCGCCCAATGCATGGGGAGAGAAAGGAGGGGGAGAGATAGGAAGATCCGACAGCTATCCTTGGCAATAAATAAGGGAAAAATCAGAACAAGCAGCATAATGGTTGAAAATCTGTGCCAGCCTCTATAGTTGGATGCCACCTGCAAGCTGGTCACTGTGACATTCTGAGAACAAAACCATAAGGAAGCGCTCATGGCAACTAGCAGCTGCAGGACTCTGGGATAAGGCAACCTGGGCAGAAAGGAACCCGTGTCACTAAACAGCTCTCAGGCACAGTGGTGTGTCTGTGGGTGGCCAGTGTCCCGCGGACAATAGATGATTTAGCCACAGCCTTCTGATTAACCTGCCAGAAACTGAAATATAAGATCAAGGAGACAGGGATGTACTAATGAAGCAATGATTAAAAAGAAAACTCCCAGTCAGTCTTAGACGAGTAATGCCACAGTGCATCCCTGCCACAGTGCAGCCTGATTATTCCCTCACTGCTCCCCTAGGGAGTGGGCAGAGGTCACCTTTCTGAAAGAAGGGGACCCATATCTTTCCCCTCCGGCCACTATCAGAAGTGACGGCATAATCCCACTCACATGTGTCCTCCCAGCAAAGATCACCCCTGGAAATCTTCTCTCAGACTAATGTAACTTTCCACCTATAACCTAAGTCCACAGTCTTTGAAAATGCAGATAACCCCAAGAAGAGGTGGCATTTCAAGTAAGTGGCCATTTAGACGTTGGTGAGAAGGATTTACAAGCAGGTTTTAATATGGCAATAGAGTCCTTGCTCAATAAACGCTTGCGAAGTGAGTCTGCAAGAATTCTATGTGTTAAAATTCGAGAGAAAGAAGTAGTCATCTCCATACAAGCTGCAACGTAGGAATGGTTTAAAGAAAATGACACAACAACAAAAAAAGATATGGGAACATATGTATATGTATAACTGATTCACTTTGTTGTAAAGCAGAAACTAACACACCATTGTAAAGCAATTATACTCCAATACAGATGTTAAAAAAATAAAAATAAAAATTACCTAGCATCCAAGGAGCAGGTCAAATTTCTAGTCACACATAATACAGCTGTTTTTCAAAGGAGGAGGAGGCTAGGAGGGAGGAAGCGAGAGGAGTAGCGGGAAGGGTGGCGTTCTGAGGTAGTTTTGACTGTGATTGATGGCCCTGTGCTGTATCCTCACTCATGTAGAAAATTAGAGCGAGATCGCTTCAGATACTGGCCCATCTGAGTTCCTTTTTGGGTCCATCCTCTGCACCCAGTTACTCTCCTGGGAGCCCTCCGTTCCTGCCCGAGGGCCTCATTATTCAAAATGCCTAGCAGAAGAAAGCAAAACCGCTTCTTTCTTTCCTATTCTCTCTCTTTTACTGTGCGGAATAAAATCATCCTTTTGAGGAGTTCTTCACTTAGTGAATTAAGGGAAAAGTCATTTCTCTTGGAGCTTCAGGTTATTTTTCTAGGAGGTTCAAAAGCGACAGTGACAATTACTTCTGAGGGTGTCTTCATCAAATTTGCCGTGGCGCCATCTCTGCTAAATTGGCCCGTCTCTCCAACCCTCCGCTGGACTCCCCCGTGCCCTCCTACACATAGCCTGCTTTGTACCAGGCAGGATTTATTGTATAACTCTGCCTTTCCATTTAATTAGTCTGCTACAATTTTAGGCAGATCTTACAAGGTTTCAGTTTCTCTCCTAAGGGGCGAAGCAGCTGAACATCCATATTTTTCACAGGGTCTATACTGTGACCAAATATGCCCCGAATCCAACCAAGGGCAGGCATCTACAAGCTGCTTTCATAAGATGCCTCCAGGAAGAAGTAAGGTAGAATGTTGTAGCATCATTCAGTTTTAAAAGGATGTCATTCTATGAATGACATTCAGTTCACTCACATTTATTTTTACAATCTCTGTTAATACATCACCTTTTATAAAAACCCAAAGTCCACTGCAAAATTTGGAAAGCATGGATATTTAAAGTCATAATTGGCTACGACTTTGTTTCAACATGGAAGGCTGAAACACCTACCCAACCCAGTCAGAAGGGGATTATATTTACCCAAAGTTACATTCGTGCCAACCAGCAGATAAATGAAAAAATGCACACCCAATCAGCTACATATTAGTCTGATTTGAGACAACCAAACCATATTTTCACTCTGTTCAGGAGAAGTTTTCTTTTTAAAGGAACCTCGTCATGAATTCTGTAGTGAAGCAGGTAAGTTGAGATACCAATCTTCTGACCTCACTGCCTAAAAGCAAGCAATGTGTTTGCAACACTGCAGGGATTTGAACCCACGGGAAAGAAAAGCGGGGATGAGAGTTACCTCTTTACCCCCACCCCCTCCCCAGTGTCCTTTTACCCCACATCAAAAACACTCCAGCTCTGTTCTTCTCAGATTCAAATCAGCAGCAGGAATATGGTTCCATCCAGCTGGGATGTGCAGTGTCGGGGTGACCTTGGAGAAAATTAGGCTCCACACTGTTACAACTTTATAGATTAAACCCAGCAACTTGAACTGCATGAGGGAGAGAGGTGAGGCAGTGATGGACAGTGGAGCTAAGACCATCCTGGACTGGACAGGCAGAAATGCCACTGGAAATACCAAGTGTGTCTCCAGTCAACCTTATTTTTAACACAAAGGCCTTTCTCTGTGGGAGGACATTTGCCGAAACGTGATCTAAACTCATATCCAGAAGAAAAGTGCATTCCTGGAATTGAAATTGAGATCTTTCTTTCCCCTCTGGAGGCCCCTGGTCCTCATAGCAGGTGACTACTTTGAGCTTTGTTGGAGGCCAGCCTTAGACCAGCACGGTAGGTGATACCTCCCCTAGCTCCTGGCTAATTCTCCTTTCTGCCCTTTCTCCCAGCCCAGATTTTCCCTGCTGTTCACTTCAGTACCTGCTGCCCAACATGGCTTTGGTCTAGCTTCTGGTGATTGTAGCAAGCTTTGGTTTCTCTCACCAAATGGGCCCTGCTATTGTTAAGCCTGGAGTCTTTTTTAGGAGTCTGCCTGCTTCCTTTGCTCCCCTTTCTGTTCTTTTAATTGTATGGGTCCCTTTTGTGGGTTTTTCCCAAAGATCTAGCAGTAGGGTGGGAGTTAGTCTGCCGAGCTCTCTCCTCTTCCTTGTTTTCTCCAAGGTAACTATAAAGGCCCTTTAGGTTTTAAGGGTTTGCTTTTAATATCTACAGAAAAAAAAAAAAAAACAGGCAAAAAACTAATAGTGATAATAAATACAGTGAAGTTACAAATCTTAAGAAATCCTTCAAAGTCTCTACAGCATTGGTCTCCAGGCTATAGTTATGGCTCCTCTTAAGATGGTAACTGAAAACTACACTTGACTTCCCCATTTTAAAAGTTGGAGCCTACTAACCTTCACCATCCCCATCCCATCCCATCTCACACATTGATGACCATTTAGTGAAAGCATGGACCACGTTAGTCCCAAAGGACCTTCCACACTGAGAAGCCTTCATGTCTCTCAGCCTCCATCTCATGTAGTCCTTTGGTCACAGATATTTAAACAAACCTTTAATCTCTACCTAAGTTCCCATCTTAAACATCCCAATTTAATTTGGTTTATTTATTTATTTATTTGCGGTACGCGGGCCTCTCACTGTTGTGGCCTCTCCCGTTGCGGAGCACAGGCTCAGCGGCCATGGCTCACGGGCCCAGCCGCTCTGTGGCATGTGGGATCTTCCCGGACCGGGGCACGAACCCGTGTCCCCTGCATCGGCAGGTGGACTCTCAACCACTGCACCACCAGGGAAGCCCTAATTTGGTTTATTTACACCAAGGGGCTAATTTTTTTAAGCTTATTTACACCAAGGGGCCAATAACTACATACTATGTTACCAATCTAGGGGTATTTACATTTAAAAAATATAACATTCCAGAGAGAAAGAGAAATAAAAGGAATGACACTCTAGTGGGGGAACTTTAGGCATATATCTTCAAAAGCCAGAGGGAAAACTGACTAATACACTTGAACTGTCCCAGTACCTGGGATGGAAGACCCTGGTTCAGCTCTGTCTCTGTCCACTGTTAGAAGCTTTTTTTAGATATTAATGTGGATTGTAGTCAAGAGCTGTTCCAGCACATTCTTCACACCAAGATCAGAAGACTGTGGGTTATAAAATGGGATCTAAATTCCAGTGGATTTGAATTGTGGTTAAATAAACCCGAGAGGAGCCAAATCAAAGAGCTGCCATCTGGACTCAGTCTGGCTTCCAGTTAGTGTGTGTGGGGCATACCCAGTCTGCTCAGCATCATTCTAGGCACTGAACAGATCACACAGAGCCTCTTCTCTTTCTGGACTTAATTGAGGATGCACAATGGACAAATATAGAGTCAACGCTTGATTATACATGCTAACGTTGGGAAGCAATGGTGCAGGTAATCAAAAGCAGCAGCTCATTGGAAAATTATACATGCCCTGCTCCCTACCAGGGCTGTGGGAAGCAAAAGGAAAGAGAAAAGGTCGCACCAGGCAACACAAGCAGAATAAGCTTCTGAAAGGAAACAGATAGGGGATGTGTTGGGCAATAATTTGCATCACAGTAACTGTCTTGGCAAACTGGTGTGAGGGGATGTTTTGTATGTTTAATTATATGTGTTGGTTAAAGGATATAACAGTTTAATATATATCAGTTGTACTGGGGTTTTTAAAAATTCAGGTGGTAGAGTCACTTGTTCAGAGAAACCCTGAGGGAGACAATGATGATAATAATTACAACAACAACAAAACAACAGATAAAAGCCAAGGCCTGGGGTTTGGGCTACAATGACTTTACTAAAATACTCTCTCCACTTGGTATTTTATGGTTTACAGACTTATTAAAGGAATTGGTTAAAGAATTGTCACCTTGATTTCTCAGTCCATTTCAAACTGAGGGGGTGGACTCAAGCCAAGACCAAGAATTCCCTCGGCTGAAAATGCACTAGTGTCACCACTAGTGCCCTGGGGCTAAACAGGGCCTTACTGTGTCCCCTTCCCTCTGTGTGTCAGAGCAACTCAAAGAAAGTAGTGAAGGAAGAGTCATGGTCTCCAGACCTTAGTCTCCCTTTACCAAGGCCCTGGCCTACGTCCATACCACCCACATCTCTGCCTTTCCCCACTCAAAGCCTCTTCCTCCATTCGTTTCTACTGAGGGTGCCTGCGCCTCCTTCCCCAGATGAAAGGAGTTTTTCCCATCCAGGGGAATGGCTCCTGCATCTTGGTTCAGTTGCCAAATGTTTGCAACTCCATTGACCTCTGAGCTGGGCCATGTAGAGAAGAATTGGTGAAATCCAGAGCTCTTGCTTATCTGCTCCTCACCCTGGGATGTGAGGTCCAGCACAGTCCTCCAACTTTTCCCACAACAGGATAAATTTTCTGACTTCCTGGGATAACTTCCCAAGGGATTAGAGGGCAGACTTTGTCCTCACCTGCCTTCCCATGGTTCTCCAAAGTTCCCATCACTGTGCCTCCCGAGAGACTTAGGAGACTTCAAGAAAACAGAACCCCACATAACCTGCTACAGCATCACAGAATTCCTGAGGTAACTATGCAGATTAGACCCCTCTATGATCCTGGGTGACTTTCATTTAAGGCAACATGCTGATTAAGTGCTAAAATGAGTGGTACAGGCAGCAAGTGCCAAGGGAGTTCAGAGTAGGGAGAAAGTTCACATCCCTCTCTGTTCAATTTATAAAGAAGGCCAAGGAATTTTCTCCTCTTTGCCTTTGAATTGTCTCCTTATTCCCTTCTTAAACACACAAACAAACACATACACACACACACCAATTTTTTGCAATAATATGTGACTATAAGCCCCAGGAAGTCCAAGAGAATATTCTCAATCTAAACCCTGACACTGGGCAGCCAAAGTAAAATCTAGTCGTTTGGAAAATATGCAATGAACACCTACTATGTGTCAAAGCAGTGTGCTTGACTCAGGGAATTCAAAAATTAATAAGATGGACCCGTTGTTTTTATGAAGGCTATAGGTGGGGAAGGGGGTGGTTAAGAATGTCAGCAGGCCACGAGGTTCAGGTTGAGAAGTGCTTCAGTTGTGGCACATACAGGCTGCTGGGGAAGGAGAGGAGAAAAGGAGGGACCAGGAAGGCTGCAGGAGGTAACATTGCACACTTCAGGTGCAGATGAACAATACTCTTACCCAACATTTAAACTCCTGAACCCAGAACACCTTCTGGAAACTCAAAACAGAGAATGAAAGCACAGGTGGGTAAATACACATACCTAGATTTGATGTAAAGGTGGGGGCCAAAAGATCTCAGACTTTAAAAAAGATCAGCTAAAATGGAATTAGTGTGGACTGATAAAACAAAATACTTTTCCAACGTTTTGTGGCCAGTAAAAGACATATTTTGGTGAGCATTTGTACTGAAAAAAGTATGGTAAACTCTAATAGCACACACTTCTCATAAGATTTGTATCCTTTCATTGTGATTTGAGGTAGAAACTTCAGATCGTGATGATTTAGAGAAGTAGGATTTTTAGGGCACAATAGCAACAAGCAAATAGATGCCATAATTAAAAGTAACGGTGACTCAAAATCTAAAGATGAAGAATGTGCCACAGAATTATTGTGAACAGCTGCCAACATGAGAGTCAATATCTAAATTCCAGACTGAAACCCTTCTGTGACTCTGGAAACATGACCACAAAGGCCAGCATCTTCTGTATATGGCTGGAATAAATTATTTGGTTAATGGGGAATAAAAAGGAAACTACCCAAAAATGCTGGCATCACAAATATCTTAAATGATTTGATCAAGTTATAAACTCACACACACACACACACACACTTCCTATCAGGACTTAGTTAACAATTAAATCAAGATATATGGGTGATCAAAACACCCATGTCAGGGATATATAGGGAGGTCCCAGCAATGGGTCAGTGGTCTCTGAAGAACTCACAAAAGCAGCCATATGAGAAAACCAAAGACAAAATCAGAGAGAACCACTTGGGTTTGAACTGGCTACTTTTCCATCATTTTTCTATGTAACCTCAAAATTCTCTTCTCAAGGTATATTGCTTGACATAATTATAATAAAGAACATATTTTGGAAAATAATGATTTACACTCATCATCCCCTTTACTGCCCTTTGTTCCTCAACAGTTTTATTCCTGACATCATCATTCTATTGACACCACCTATTCTATTGATACAATAATTACATCTGCAGTTCTCTTGCCTGACTTGTCCAAGTTATTTGACACTGTTGGCTACTTCCTCCTTCTTGAAATTTGTCCTTTGACATTTGTTGCAGACCTTCTGTCCAGGCTGTCTTCCTCTACTTCTGGATTCCCTGATGGACACTTCTGGATATTCCCTTACTTTAAGTATTGTTGGCACTGGCGTTCTACCCTTGGTTCTACTTTCTTCTATTCTGCATACTCTCTAGTGGTCATTTGTTCCAATCACTACCTTCCTTCTCATTACTTCCTGGCACAGGAGGCAAAATAAGTGCATATGTGAAATGCCTTTTCTCAATTTTCCCTAGTGAATCTATCTCTTTTAACCTCTTTTAGTGTAAAGTTCTATTTATTAGGATGAAGTGAAAACAGAAGTATTGGCCTAAACACCCATCCCAATGATAGGTTCCTGAGCATGGCCTGGTGAAGCTCTAGTGATAGATGGGATTTACAATGGTTCTTCTGAAGGTATACTTTGGCTTCTTCTGGTGCCTTCTTTGAGAGCAATTTAGGGGACAAATGCAATGTGAAACTCATCTAAACAAGCAGTACTCACTCCCATAGCTTGAAACAGGGGCTCAGTCTGCTTATAAGGGACCCAATCCTCCATGATTTACCCCCCCCCCATGATTGCTACAACACTATATAATGCTTGCTAGATCACCTCAGAAGTGGAATCTGGTGATTGTCCTGGCATCTATCATAAAGACAGAGAAAGGACTTAATACAAGTGTGGCAAGATAACAATTTGGGATATTAATTGTGGTTCCCCCCACCACCTCCAATAATCTTATTGCCATTCCCTCCTCCATTTAGTAGAAATACCCATTTACCTCAAGGAAAGATTGTTACAACAGAAACACTAAGGGACAGTATAGCTGTTGAGTCTCAAAAGAGTGTTCTGAAATGATTGCCAGAGACAACTGTTTCAGTAAAAAGGGCTTTTATGTTCCAAAATCTTGGCTTTTGAGTATCAAAACCAACATTTTGAAGGCTCTGAGGCTAAAGTTTGTTCCATAACAACAACAACAAAAATACAATAGGATCCTAGAAGTTGTGAGCAATCTTATACGATGACCAAGTCCCTTAGGCAAGTCCAACATACCAATTTCTAAATCGCCAAGCTTTAGACACCCTACCATCAGTATAACTTCCAACATCTACTCTCTTCTCCTGCCCTCTTTCCCAAAAAGGCAATCCAGATGACTTGAAGTATGTGAGAAATGAGGGTAAATGCTGCTTAGGTGGGCAGAGTCTGTCCCCCACACCCCCAGATGCCCCCAGAGTCATGGTCTGAATGTAGTAGCTTCTATACTTATTTAATAAAAATCTACTGGGCAGAATGGAAAAACACTGTGCAAAATGAGCAATCACACAGATCGCATTCGGGGCACTTGTTCTGTTGCTTTCTGCCTCAGAGCTACTGCTGAGTTGGGAGAAGAGGGCATTGTTAGCTCTGAGCTGCTAGCAATGGCCCTCCCCTGTCAGTCCTGCTGCTATAGCTGCTGTTGTTGGCAGCTCTGCCTGTGGCAACTGCTCCCTTCTCCCACTGTGTGCCCACACTCGCAACCTATCCTCCAGGCTTCTCAGAAAAAGCTGCAGAATCAGGAACTCTGTGGCCTTCCACCGGATCAGACCCCTGCTCTTCTGCATCCCCGGATCCCAGGACTTCTAATTGCTCTCTGCTGGGCCATAGGAAGCTCAGCCTCAATCTCATGAATTAGACTCTTCTTGTGGCTGAATTCTTCCAACTTTGAAACAGTTTTAACTTTCTCAAAGCACTTGCTAAGACTGAGAAGTCAAAAAGAGTGAAAGAACCCTAAGATGCAGGGTTTAGTATTTGGGGCCAGCTGTAAGCTAAATTCAATTTGAATTTTAAAATCTCAGTCTCTCAGAGCTAAGCAGGAGTTTCATCTCCTTAAAAAAAAAAAAAAAAAAAAAAAGGATATTCTTGGCCAGCTGCATCCCCTTGTGGTATGGTGAGGATTAAGTTAAATTTGATTAATGGATAAAACAAAAATCTGTTGGTTATAAAGTGATGTTTAAATAGAAGTTATTTCATGTTTCAACATTAAATCTGAAAGTTGTCCTCTGTTGCTTAAAATAAGTAAGAAATATGTGATGTAGTTGGACTAAAGATATATTAATCTTTTCTAAAATAACTAATCACAGCTGGGACAGGTAAAGGGTTTAGGGAAAACAAAGGCTGCCTTGAATATTTTCCCTCTATCCAAATTTAAATGGAATGTTTGCAAGCTCATTGACTTTAATATTAGCAACTTGTTTGCTTCTGAATTTCTTTCTTCCATCCTGAATAGGAAAAGAAACTGTTGATGAATTTTGTGGACTGGGAATCCACTTCACTGACATTTAGGGACATTCTCCAGGGGCCAGGCAATGCTAGGGATACAAAGAGGTTTAAAACACAGGCTGAGTCTTTAGAGGACTCAAAACTATAGAAAGGTACACCCCACAAATGTGTAGAGTATAATGTAAAGGATGTAGCCGTTATAAGAGTACTTTATAATTGGAATCCAGGGAAAGGTGCAATTAATCCACCCAGGGTGGGTCAAGGAAGGATAGAGAAAAATATGTGACATTACAAGTGAAGCCTCCCAGGGTATGCAGGGTTTTCTCCAGAAGACAAGCAGAGAAAAGCATACTTGGCAGAAAGAACCACAAGCAAACTCATGATACGAGACATCCTTGGTATGCTCCATCTCTTCAATTCTTGGGGAATCGTGGCTAAAGCCAAAGGTACATGGGACAGAGTGATAGTATAAGAGGCTGAAGAAGTGAATTGGAGCCTCCATACAGAAGAGACCTGTACGCCAGACTAAATAGTTTAGTTTTTATCCAGAGGCGTCCTTGATGCTTTTAATGAGGGCAGTGACTTGATTAAAGGGAGGAAAGGGGATCAGATGGAGGCAAAGAAATCGTATAGGAAGCTATTACAATAGTAGAGGCAGTATGAGAAAAGGGGTGATTTTTTTTCTGGCTTAATCTAGACGCAGCAGAAGAATGCTTCGCCAAATAACTGATTAACAATATTTATTAGTCAGCTAACATAAAATAGCTTGAACCATATGTAATTGCCATTTTTGTAGGTCAACAATGGTTGAGCATGAGCAATTTCATATGATTCAGTCTAATATAAAATGACTGCCCATAGCTCCTCTTAATTTAGGAGAGGTACAAGGAGCACATACCTTAGCAGAATTAAATTTCTAGTACTGGGGATCATAAGTGTATAACTTGCTTTGTACATACCTACAACAGTAATGCCTACAACTAGATTCGTAATGCTCTGATAAGGGAAAAAAATCTGTCAAAAATATTGCTTAATATTTTGCTATTTCTCCTATCTCCCCATTGTTGTTTATTTAGGAGTATGTCATGCAAGAAAGAAAAATATCACAATCTATGTATAGTGAGAAAGAGAAAGGAAAGAGAGATTCAAGGTAGTAGGAACAAGAGCAAAATAAAGAAATTGAGGGCAGAGTTTGCTAACTGCAACTAGAGAAAGTGAGAGTTACATTGTGTGGGTAGACTTGCCTGAGGAAATTCAAAGAAGATCTTTCTGGATTTCAGCTAGAGAGAGGAAAGAAATCTGAGGCCAGTGATGGGCAAAGGAGGATGACATTCTGAAGGAGCTCATGGTGTAGGAAGAGGACTTGGGAAGATTTGGGGTGAATATTTCTTCTACCAGAGATGCAACATGATTTAGTCTGAATCCAGTCTCAGTAATAGCAACCCCCGCCCTGACAAACATTTGTGCACATGCACACATACACACACACAAACACACACACGCACATCCATACACATATACACAGTTCCTCTTTGGCTGAAAATTAACATTAAACTGTTCTATTCAAGGAACCAAGGTTTTTCTATCACACCCGAAGAAGTGACAAGTTGCAATTTCCCACCATGTGGTGCTACCCGGAGGGGGAAGGAGGGACAGCAATCTGAGGAGGCAGAATGCAAGTGGGTCTGGAGATACTGAGGTTATGTTCTCACTTCCCCCCCACCGCCCCTCACCCATGCCATACGGCGGGCTACACCTGTTCAGAGAACGAACTTCTACACAGAACACACCCCCTTGGCTCTCCCCTGAAACTGCAAACATTACAACCGACAGAGGGAGTAAGTGGTCCCACATCAAAGAGCATTTCCAGATGAAGAGAAAACTTTGAAAAGCCATCAGGGCTGTTAGCTTTCACAGTGAGGTCCAGTGGTCTGAACTCCTCCACTGACTCACCTGGATCTACCACCAGAGTTAACCACAAGCCTCCACCATGACCTAGTGTTTAGAAAATTGGGAGTGTGCGGTGGTAGAGAACATGCAATAGGGTCCTGACGGAGAGCCCATGATAGACTGCACAGCCTGCAGTTACATTGGAGGCTGGTCTGCTCTGATACACCAAAGAGGCACTGCTAGGTTGCAAAATTGGCAGTAACACTTTGCAGGTCCTCCCAGAAAGAGAGGTCTATTTCCCTAACCCTTGAATCTGCTGGCATTGAGAGTTGCTCTGACTAAAAATGATGTGGTGTGTTCTCTGAGACTCAGCTTCAAAGGCCCTTGGGAACCAGAAACCATCACCCCATGAACCAGGTCACCTAACTTGCTGGATGACGAGGGACAAATGCCTACCTCAGCCAATAGCCAGATGACCGCCAGACAATGCAAGTGAGGCAATCCCGCCTGCTGAATCTTGGTGCAGGAGTGAGGTCAGCTGAGACCAGCAGAAATTCCCAGCTGATCCTAGCCCAAGTTGTGAACTAAAAAACAGTTGCTGTTTGAAGCCACTAAATTTAAGGTGGACTATTATTATGCAAAACCTAATGATAGAAAGGTGGTTGGAAAATGTGCACAATGAAACCATTATTTAGAATTCCTACAGAAGATCATTTTGAGTTCTTATTATGAGTTTTTTGGTTGTTTTTCCTGTTTTTTGTTTTCTCTTACTGTCTAGGTTTAGCTCCTATATCTCATTTCTCTCTGCTAGCTTCTTCGAGACATCCTTTTTCTCCCCTTATTAATGCATTAAATCAGCTGCTGTTTAAGAAATCATATAATTAAGCATAAAATAAAGGGAAATGAGTCCAGAATAAGGGTCTAAGGACTCTTATCAGTAAAGTAAATAAAATTCAATGATTGTACTAATATTATGGTGGACTAGCTACTCTGAAGGCGTTTCCAATATGAGAGAACTATACCATATATAAACTGAAACAAACATTACTTTAAAGGCATTGCTGGACTCTCACAGAAGTAGCTGAGGAGCAGAGAGGGAGCACTGAAGCTCAAACAGTGAACGGAAGCCGATAGC
This sequence comes from Mesoplodon densirostris, assembly GCF_025265405.1. Lineage (NCBI taxonomy): Eukaryota > Metazoa > Chordata > Mammalia > Artiodactyla > Ziphiidae > Mesoplodon > Mesoplodon densirostris. The sequence continues at coordinate 157,508,452 of NC_082662.1, read as the reverse complement.
AAATTTAAATGTACCCTGGGGACAAATGACAATAATAGCACTAGAACTAAGAGACCACAGCTGGGGTGTGCTGCAAAGTGCAGAGCTCATCTTGAGATGCCAGCATGAAGACAGGATGCTCTAAGGGGGCTAAGGAAGTCCCAGGACATAGGGTCCTCTAGCATCTGAAGAACTTAAGAAAAGTCCTGCCTGGAAGAAAGCAAATCAAAGTTAGGCCCTCTGGGGCAGAGCCCTTCAAGATGGCGGAAGAGTAAGACGTGGAGATCACCATACTCTCCACAAATACATCAGAAATACATCTACCTGTGGAACAACTCCTACAGAACACCTACTAACGCTGGCAGAAGACCTCAGACTTCCCAAAAGGCAAGAAACTCCCCACGTACCTGGGGAGGGCAAAAGAAAAAAGAAAAAACAGAGACTAAAGAATAGGGACGGGACCTGCACCTCTGGGAGGGAGCTGTGAAGGAGGAACGGTTTCCACACACTAGGAAGCCCCTTCACTGGCAGAGATGGGGGGTGGCGTGGGGGAAACTTTGGAGCCACGGAGGAGAGTGCAGCAACAGGGGTGCAGAGGGCAAAGTGGAGAGATTCCCACACAGAGGATCGGTGCCGACCAGCACTCACCAGCCTGAGGGGCTCATCTGCTCACCGGCTGGGACTGGTGGGTGCTGGGAGCTGAGGCTCAGGCTTCAGAGGTCAGATCCCAGGGAGAGGACTGGGGTTGGCTGCGTGAACACAGCCTGACAGGCTAGTGCACCACAGCTAGCCGGGAGGGAGTCCGGGAAAAAGTCTGGACCTGCCTAAGAGGGAAGAGTCCATTGTTTCTGGGTGTGTGAGGAGAGGGATTCAGAGCACCCCCTAAACGAGCTCCAGAGATGGGCGTGAGCCACAGCTATCAGCACGGACGCAGGAGACTGGCATGAAACACTAACACTGCTGCTGCAGCCACCGAAAATCCTGTGTGCAAGCACAGGTCACTGTCCACCCCACCCCACCCTCGGAGCCTGTGCAGCCCACTACTGCCAGGGTCCCATAATGCGGAGACAATTTCCCCAAGAGAACACATGGTGTGCCTCAGGCTGTTGCAACATCGCGCCAGCCTCTGCTGAAACAGGTTCATCCCACATTCTGTACCCCTCGCGCCCCCTGGACTGAGTGAGGCAAAGCCCCCTAATCAGCTGCTCCTTTAACCCCCTCCTGTCAGGGCGGGGAACAGATGCCCTCAGGCGACCTACACTCAGAGGCAGGGCCAAATCCAAAGCTGAACCTCAGGAGCTCTGCAAACAGAGAAGGGAAAGGGAAATTTCTCCCAGCAGCCTCAGGAACAGCAGATTAAATCACCACATCAGCTTGATGTACCCTGTATCTGTGGAATACCTGAATAGACAACAAATCATCCCAAAATTGAGGCAGTGAACTTTGGGAGAAACTGTAGACTTGGGGTTTGCTTTCTGCATCTAATTTGTGTCTGGTCTTATGTGTATCTTATGTTAGTATTTAGAGTTTATTATCAATGGTAGATTTGTTTATTGATTTGGATGCTCTCTTTTTTGTTGTTTTATATATATATATATATATTTCCATTTTCTCCTTTTGTGAGTGTGTATGTGTTTGCTTCTATGTGTGATACTGTCTGTATAGCTTTGCTTTTACCATTTGTCCTAGGGTTCTGAATGTCCGTAGTTTTTTTCTTTTTCATATAGTTTTTAGCACTTGCTATTCTTGGTGGTTTTGGTTTTTGGTTTGGTTGCTCTCTTTCTTTACTTTTGTTTTCTTTTTTTATTACTTTAATTTTTTTATTTTTAATAATTTTATATTTTACTCTAATAACTTAATTTTATTTTATTATACTTTTTTCTTTCTTTCTTTCTGTTTTTTTTTCTCCCTTTTCTTCTGAGCTGTGTAGCTAACAGGGTTTTAGTGCTCCAGCCAGTGTCACGCCTGTGCCTCTGAGGTGAGAAAGCTGAGTTCAGGACATTGGTCCACCAGAGACCTCCTGGCTCCACATAATATCAAATGGTGAAAGCTCTCCCAGAGATCTCCATTTCAACGTAAAGACCCAGCTCCACTCAACGACCAGCAAGCTACAGTGCTGGACACCCTATGCCAAACAACTAGCAAGACAGGAACAAAACTGCACCCATTAGCAGAAAGGCTGCGTAAAATAATAATAAGGTCACAGACACCCCAAAACACACCACTGGACATGGTCCTGCCCACCAGAAAGACAAGATCCAGCCTCATCCACCAGAACACAGGCACCAGTCTCCTAAACCAGGAAGCCTAACAACTCACTAAACCAACCTTAGCCACTGGGGGCAGACACCAAATACAACAGAAATTATGAACCTTCAGCCTGAGAAAAGGAGACCCCAAATACAGTAAGTTAAGCAGAATGAGAAGACAGAAAAACAGCATATGAAGGAGCAAGGTAAAAACCCACGAGACTAAACAAATGAAGAGGGAATAGGCAGTCTACCTGAAAAAGAATTCAGAGTAAGGAGAGAAAACATGATCCAAAACCTTGGAACTAGAATGGAGAAAATAAAAGAAACATTTAACAAGGACCTAGAAGAACTAAAGAGGAAACAAATGATGATGAACAACACAATAAATGAAATTAAAAATTCTCTAGAAGGAATCAATAGCAGAATAACTGAGTAAGAAAAAGGAATAAATGATGTGGAAGATAAAATAGTGGGAACAACTACCACAGAGCAGAAGGAAGCAAAAAGAATGAAAAGAATTGAGGATAGTCTCAGAGAAATCTGGGACAACATTAAACATACCAACATTCAAATTATAGGAGTCCCAGAAGAAGAGAAAAAAAAGGATCTGAGAAAATATTTGAAGACATTATAGTTGAAAATTTCCCGAATATGGGAAAGGAAATAATCAAGTCCAGGAAGTGCAGAGAGTCCTATACAGGATAAATCCAAGGAGAAACACGCCAAGACACATATTAATAATAAAATCAAAGATTAAATACAAAAAAATATTAAAAGCATGAAGGGAGAGGCAACAAATAACATACAAGGGAAACCCTATAAGGTTAGCAACTGATCTTTCAGCAGGAACTCTACAAGCAAGAAGGGAGTGGCAGGACATATTTAAAGTGATGAAAGGGAAAAAACTCCAACCAAGGTTACTCTACTCAGCAAGAATCTCATTCAGATTCAACAGAGAAATTAAAAGCTTTACAGACAAGCAAAAGCTAAGAGAATTCAGCACCTCTAAACCAACTTTACAACAAATGCTAAAGGAACTTCCCTAAGCAGGAAACATAAGAGAAGGAAAAGACCTACAATAACAAACCCAAAACAATTAAGAAAATGTAATAGGAACATACATATTGATAACAACTTTAAATGTAAATGGATTAAATGCTGCAACCAGAAGACACAGACTGACTGAATGGATACAAAAATAAGACCTGTATATATGCTGTCTACAAGAGACCCACTTCAGACATAGGGACACATACAGACTGAAAGTGAGGGGATGGAATAGGATATTCCATGCAAATGGAAATCAAAACAAACTGGAGTAACACTTCTCATATCAGACAAATAGACTGTAAAATAAAGATTATTACAAAAGAAAAGGACACTACATAATGCTCAAGGGATCAATCCAACAAGAAAATATAACAATGGTAAATATTTATGCACCTGATATAGGACCACCTCAATACAGAAGGCAAAGGCTAACATCCATAAAAAGGGAAATTGATAGTAAGACAATCATAGTAGGGGACTTTAACACCCAACTTTCACCAATGGACAGATCATCCAAAATGAAAATAAATAAGTAAACACAAGCTTTAAATGATGCATTAAAAAAGATGGACTCAATTGATATTTATAGGACATTCCATCCAAAAACAACAGAATACACTTTCTTCTCAAGTGCTTATGGAACATTCTCCAGGATAGATCATATCTTGGGTCACAAATCAAACCTTGGTGAATTTAAGAAAACTGAAATTATATCAACTATCTTCTCCGACTAAAACACTATGAGATTAGATTTCAATTACAGGAAAAAATCTGTAAAAATACAAATAAAGGGAGGCTAAACAATACACTGCTAAATAACCAAGAGATCACTGAAGAAATTGAAGAGGACATCAAAAAACACCTAAAAAAAAATGACAATGAAAACACGATGACCCAAAACCTGTGGGATGCAGCAAAAGCAGTTCTAAGAGAGAAGTTTATATCAATACAATCCTACTTCAAGAAACAAGAAACATCTCAAATAAACAACCTAACCTTACACCTAAAGCAATCACAGAAAGAAGAACCAAAAAAACCCCAAAGTTAGCAGAAGGAAATAATTCATAAAGATCAGATCAGAAGTAAATGAAAAAGAAATGAAGGAAACAAGAGCAAAGATCAATAAAACTAAAAGCTGGTCCTTTGAGAAGATAAACAAAATTGATAAGCCATTAGTCAGACTCATCAAGAAAAAAAGGGAGAAGACTCAAATCAATAGAATTAGAAATGAAAAAGGAGAAGTAACAACTAACACTGCAGAAATATAAATGATCATGAGGGATTACGACAAGCAACTACATGCCAATAAAATGCAGAACTTGGAAGAAATGGACAAATTCTTAGAGAAGCACAAGCACCCGAGACTGCACCAGTAAGAAATAGAAAATATAAACACACCAATCAGAAGCACTGAAATTGAAACTGTTATTAAAAATCTTACAAAAAACAAACGCCCAGGACCAGATGGCTTCACAGGCAAATTCTATCAAACGTTTAGAGAAGAGCTAACACCTATCCTTCTCAAATTCTTGCCAAATATAGCAGAGGGAGGAACACTCCCAAACTCAGGCTATGAAGCCACCATCACCCTGATACAAAACCAGACAAAGATGTCACAAAGAAAGAAAACTACAGGCCAGTATCACTGATGAACATAGATGCAAAAATCCTCAACAAAATACTAGCAAACAGAATCCAACAGCACAATAAAAGGATCATATACCATGACCAAGTCCCAGGAATGCAGGATTCTTCAATATATGCAAATCAATTCAAGTGATTAACCATATTAACAAACTGAAGGAGAAAAACCATATGATAATCTCAATAGATGCAGAAAAACCTTTTGACAATATTCAACACCCATTTATGATAAAAAACCCTCCAGAAATTAGGCATAGGGCCTCCCTGGTGGTGCAGTGGTTGAGAGTCCGCCTGCCGATGCAGGGGATACGGGTTCGTGCCCCGGTCTGGGAGGATCCCATATGCCGCGGAGTGGCTGGGCCCGTGAGCCATGGCCTCTGGGCCTGCGCATCCGGAGCCTGTGCTCCACAACGGGAGAGGCCACAACAGTGAGAGGCCTGCATACCGCAAAAAGAAAAAAAAAAAAAAAAGAAAAAGAAATTAGGCATAGAGGGAACTTACCTCAATATAATAAAGGCCATATATGACAAACGCACAGCCACCATCATTCTCAATGGTGAAAAAAGGAAACCATTTCCTCTAAGATCAGGAACAAGACAAGGTTGTCCACTCTCAACACTATTATTCAACATAGTTTTGCAAGTTTTAGCCACAACAATCAGAGAAGAAAAAGAAATAAAAGGAATCAAAATCAGAAAGAAGTAAAACAGTCACTGTTTGCAAATAACATGATACTAAATATAGAGAATCCTAAAGATGCTACCAGAAAACTACTAGAGCTAATCAATGAATTTGGTAAAGTAGCAGGATACAAAATTAATGCATAGAAATCTCTTGCATTCCTATGCACTAATGAAGAAAAATCTGAATGAGAAATTAAGGACTCACCCTCATTTACCATTGCAACAAAAAGAATAAAATACCTAGTAATAAACCTACCTAAGGAGACAAAGGACCAGTATGCAGATAACTATATGACACTGATGAAAGAAATTAAAGATGATACAAACAGATGGAGTGATGTAACATGTTCCTGGATGGAAGAAACAATATTGTGAGAATGACTGTACTACCCAAAGCAATCTACAGATTCAATGCAATCCCTATCAAACTACCAATGGCATTTTTCACAGAACTGGAAAAAAAAACTTCACAATTTGTATGAAAACACAGAAGACCCCTAATAGCCAAAGCAATCTTGAGAATGAAAAACACAGCTGGAGGAATCAGGCTCCTGGACTTCAGACAATACTACAATGCTACAGTAATAAAGATAGTATGGCACTGGCATAAAAACAGAAATGTAGATCAATGGAACAGGATAGAAAGCCCAGAGATAAACCCACGCCCATAAGGTCACCTTACCTTTGATAAAGGAGGCATGAATATAAAATGAAGAAAAGAAAGCCTCGAAGAGGAACCAAGATGGCGGAGTAAAAGGACGTGCTCTCATTCCCTCTGGTTAGACCACCAGAATCACAATTAGCTGCTGGACAGCCATTGAAAGGAAGACACTGGAACTCACCATAAAAGATACCCAACATCCAAAGACAAAGGAGAAGCCACAATGAGACAGTAGGAGGGGAGCAATCCCAGTAAAATCAAATCCCATAACTGCTGGGTGGGTGACTCACAGACTGGAGAACACTTATACCACAGAAGTCCACCCACTAGAGTGAAGGTTCTGGGCCCCACGTCAGGCTTCCCAACCTGGGGGTCTGGCAATGAGAGGAGGAATTCCTAGAGAATCAGACTTTGAAGCTTAGTGCGATTTGATTGCAGGACTTTGACAGGACTGGGGAAACAGAGACTCCTCTCTTGGAGGGCACACACAAAGTAGTGTGGGCATTGGGATGCAGGGGAAGGAGCAGGGATCCCAGTGGAGACTGAACCAGACCTACCTGTTAGTATTGGAAGGTCTGCTGCAGAGGTGGGGGGTGGCTGTGGCTCAATGTGGGGACAAGGACACTGGCAGAAGAAGTTCTGGGAAGTACTCCTTGGCGTGAGCGCACCCAGAGTCTGTCATTAGCTCCACCAAAGAGCCCAGGTAGGCTCCAGTGTTGGGTTGTTTCAGGCCAAACAACCAACAGGCAGGGAACCCAGCCCCACCCATCAACAGTCAAATGGATTAAAGTTTTACTCAGCTCTGCCCACCAGAGCAACCTTCAGCTCTATCCACCACCAGTCCCTCCCATCAGGAAACTTACACAAGCCTCTTAGATAGCCTCATCCACCAGAGGGCAGACAGCAGAAGCAAGGAAAACTACAATCCTGCAGCCTGTGGAACAAAAACCACATTCACAGAAAGATATACAAGATGAAAAGGCAGAGGGCTATGTACCAGATGAAGGAACAAGATAAAACCCCAGAAAAACAAATAATTGAAGTGGAGATAGGCAACCTTCCAGAAAAAGAATTCAGAATAATGATAGAGAGGATGATCCAGGACCTTGGAAAAAGAATGGAGGCAAAGATCGAGAAGATGCAAGAAATGTTTAACAAAGGCCTAGAAGAATTAAAGAACAAACAAACAGAGATGAACAATACAATAACTGAAATGAAAACTACACTAGAAGGAATCAATAGCAGAATAACTGAGGCAGAAGAATGGATAAGTGACCTGGAAGACAGAATGATGGAATTCACTGTTGCAGAACAGAATAAAGAAAAAAGAATGAAAAGAAATGAAGACAGCCTAAGAGACCTCTGGGACAATATTAAATGTAACAACATTCTCATTATAGGGGTCCCAGAAGGAGAAGAGGGAAAGGACCAGAGAAAATATTTGAAGAGATTATAGTCTAAAACTTCCCTAACATGGAAAAGGAAATAGCCACCCAAGTCCAGGAAGAGCAGCGAGTCCCATACAGGATAAAATCAAGGAGAAACATGCCGAGACACACAGTAATCAAATTGGCAAAAATTAAAGACAAAGAAAAATTATTGAAAGTATCAAGGGAAAAATGACAAATAACATATTAGGGAACTCCCATAAGGTTAAAAGCTAATATCTCAGCAGAAACTCTACAAGCCAGAAGGAGTGGCATGATATACTTAAAATGATGAAGGGGAAGAACCTACAACCAAATTTACTTTACCCATCAAGGATCTCTTTCAGATTCAAAGGAGAAATCAAAAGCTTTACAGACAAGCAAAAGCTGAGAGAGTTCAGCACCACCAGACCAGCTCTACAACAAATGCTAAAGGAACTTCTCTAAGTGGGAAGCACAAGAGAAGAAAAGGACTTACAAAAACAAACCCAAAACAATTAAGAAAATGGTCATATGAACATACATATTGATAATTACCTTAAACGTGAATGGATTAAATGCTCCAACCAAAAGACACAGGCTCGCTGAATGGATACAAAACGAAGACCCATATATATGCTGTCTACAAGAGACCCACTTCAGACCTAGGGACACATACAGACTGAAAGTGAGGGGATGGAAAAAGATATTCCATGCAAGTGGAAATCAAAAGAAACCTGGAGTAGCAATACTCCTGTCAGATAAAATAGACTTTAAAATAAAGAATGTTACAAGAGACAAGAAAGGACACTACATAATGATCAAGGGATCAATCCAAGAAAAAGCTATAACAATTATAAATATATATGTACCCAACATAGGAGCACCTCAATATGTAAGGCAACTGCTAAGAGCTATAAAAGAGGAAATCGACAGTAACACAATAAGAGTGGAGGACTTTAACACTTACACCAATGGACAGATCATCCAAAATGAAAATAAATAAGGAAACACAAGCTTTAAAGGATACATTAAACAAGATGGACTTAATTGATACTTATAGGACATTCCATCCAAAAACAGCAGATTACACTTTCTTCTCAAGTCGCACGGAACATTCTCCAGGATAGATCATATCTTGGGTCACAAATCAAGCCTCAGTACATTTTAAAAAATTGAAATCATATCAAGCATCTTTTCTGACCACAACGCTATGAGATTAGAAATGAATTACAGGGGAAAAAATGTAAAAAACACAAACACATGGAGCTAAACAATACGTTGCTAAATAACCAACAGATCACTGAAGAAATCAAGGAGGATATAAAAAAATACCTAGAGACAAATGACAATGAAAACACAACGATCCAAAACCTATGCGATGCAGCAAAAGCAGTTCTAAGAGGGAAGTTTATAACTTGACAAGTCTACCTCAAGAAACAAGAAAAATCTCAAATAAACAACCTAACCTTACACCTAAAGGAATTAGAGAAAGAAGAACAAACAAAACCAAAAGTTAGCAGAAGGAAAGATATCATAAAGATCAGAGCAGAAATAAATGAAATAGAAACAAAGAAAACAATAACAAAGTTCAAAAAACTAAAAGCTGGTTCTTTGAGAAGATAAGCAAAATTGATAGACCATTATCCAGACTCATCAAGAAAAAGAGGGAGAGGACTCAAATCAATAAAATTAAAAATGAAAAAGGAGAAGTTACAACAGGCAACACAGAAATACAAAGCATCCTAAGAGACTACTACAAGTAACTCTATGCCAACAAAATGGACAACCTGGAAGAAATGGAGAAATTCTTAGAAAGGTATAACATTCTAAGACTGGACCAGGGAGAAATAGAAAATATGAACAGACCAATCACAAGTAATGAAATTGAAACTGGGATTAAAAATCTTCCAACAAACGAAAGTCCAGGACCAGATGGCTTCACAGGTGAATTCTGTCAAACATTTAGAGAAGAGCAAATACCCATCCTTCTCAAACTCTTCCAAAAAATTGCAGAGGAAGGAACACTCACAAACTCATTCTATAAGGCAACCATCACCCTGATACCAAAACCAGAAAAAGATACTACAAAAAAAGAAAATTACAGACCAATATCACTGATGAATATAAATGCAAAAATCCTCAACAAAATACTAGCAAACAGAATCCAACAACATATTAAAAGGATCATACACCATGATCAAGTGGGATTTATCCCAGGGATGCAAGGTTTCTTCAATATATACAAATCAATCAATGTGATATACCATATTAACAAATTGAAGAATAAAAACCATATGATCACCTCAATAGATGCAGAAAAAGCTTTTGACAAAACACCCATTTATAATAAAAATTCTCCAGAAAGTGGGCATAGAGGGAAGCGACCTCAACATAATAAAGACCATATATGACAAACCCACAGCAAACATCATTCTCAATGGTGAAAAATTGAAAGCATTTCCTCTAAGATCAGGAACAAGACAAGGATGTCCACTCTCACCACTATTATACAACATTGTTTTGGAAGTCCTAGCCATGGCGATCAGAGAAGAAAAAGAAATTAAAAAAATACAAATTGGAAAAGAAGAAGTAAAACTGTCACTGTTTGCAGATGACATGATACTATACATAGAGAATCTTAAAAATGCCACCAGAGAACTACAAGAGCTAATCAATGAATAGAGTAAAGTTGCAGGATACAAAATTAATGCACAGAAATCTCTTGCATTCCTATACACTAATGATGAAAAATCTGAAAGAGAAATTAAGGAAACTCTCCCATTTACCATTGCAACAAAAAAATAAAATACATAGGAAACAACCTACCTAGGGAGACAAAAGACCTGTATGCAGAAAAGTATAAGACACTGATGAAAGAAATTAAAAATGATACCAACAGATGGAGAGATATACTATGTTCTTGGATTGGAACAATCAATACTGTGAAAATGACTGTACTACCCAAAGCAATCTACAGATTCAATGCAATCCCTATCAAATTACCAATGGCATTTTTTACAGAACTAGAACAAAAAATCTTAAAATTTGTATGGAGACACTAAAGACCCCGAATAGGCAAAGTAGTCTTGAGGGAAAAAAAGGGAGCTGGAGGAATCAGACTCCCTGACTTAAGACTATACTACAAAGCTACAGTAATGAAGAAAATACGGTACTGGCACAAAAACAGAAACATAGATCAATGGAACAAGATAGAGAGCCCAGAGATAAACCCACGCACCTGTGGTCAACTAATCTATGACAAAGGAGACAAGGATATACAATGGAGAAAAGACAGTGTCTTCAATAAGTGTTGCTAGGAAAACTGGAAAGCTACATGTAAAAGAATGAAATTAGAACACTCCCTAACACCATACACTGAAATAAACTCAAAATGGATTGGAGACCTAAATGTAAGACTGGACACTATAAAACTCTTAGAGCAAAATATTGGAAGAACACCCTTTGACATAAATCACAGCAAGATTTTTTTTGATCCACCTCCTAGAGTAATGGAAATAAAAATAAACTAATGGGACCTAATGAAACTTGAAATCTTTTGCACAGCAAAGGAAATCATAAACAAGACGAAAAGACACCCCTCAGAATGGGAGAACATATTTGCAAATGAAGCAACGGACAAAGGATTAATTTACAAAATATATAAACAGCTCATGTAGCTGAATATTAAAGAAAGAAACAACCCAATCAAAAAATGGGCTGAAGACCTAAATAGACATTTCTCCAAAGAAGACATACAGATGACCAAAAAGCACATGAAAAGCTGTTCAACATCACTAATTATTAGTGAAATGCAAATCAAAACTACAATGAGGTATCACCTCACACCAGTTAGAATGGGCATCATCAGAAAATCTACAAACAAGAAATGCTGGAGAGGGTGTGGAGAAAAGGGTACCCTCTTGCATTGTTGGTGGGAATGTAAATTGATACAGCCACTATGGAGAACAGAATGGAGGTTCCTTAAAAAATTAAAAATAGAATTACCATATGATCCAGCAATCCCACTTCTGGGCATATACCCAGAGAAAACCATAATTCAAAAAGACCCATGCACCCCAATGTTCACTGCAGCACTATTTACAATAACCAGGTCATGGAAGCAACCTAAATGCCCATCGACAGATGAATGGATAAAGATGTGGTACATATATACAATGGAATATTATGCAGCCCTGAAAAGGAACGAAACTGAGTCATTTGTCGAGACATGGATGGATCTAGAGACTGTCATAGAGAGTGACATAAGTCAGAAAGACAAAAACAAATATTGTATATTAAGGCATGTATGTGGTACCTAGAAAAATGGTACAGATGAACCGTTTTGCAGGGCAGAAGTTGAGACACAGATTTAGAGAACAAACGTATGGACACCAAGTGGGGGAAGCCATGAGGAGTTGGGGATTGTGGTGTGCTGAATTGGGTGACTGGGATTGACATGTGTACACTGATGTGTATAAAATTGATGACTAATAAGAACCTGCTGTGTAAAAAAATAAATACAATAAAATTCAAAAATTCAAAAAAATCCTCACTAATACTAAACTTTCTTTGGGTTATTTGTATGGAAATATGTTAATATAAATGTTTCAGACATTGCATGAAATTCCTAAGAATCTTATATGTTCTGGTATAATGTTATAAGTCATAATTCTAGTTATTACTTTAAAATGTATATCTCAGAAGTAATTAAATTTCATTGTCAATTGCATTATTATGAACTTTCATCAAAACTTTAACCGTGGTCATTTTTAAGTCTTTTGTCATTTACAGACAGTTCTGGGTGTACTCTGATGCTTTAGCAAAAATGTTCCTATAAAAGGGTTTCATCTTCAAAGAATTCATGGAAAAGACTCTGACAAGTACAGGTTTCTGCTAAGTGACTATATTGCTGAACTGAATGAATAAGCATTTTCAGAACTCTAATGGAAACCTGATGAATTAATAAAATTGCTAACAAAAGATAAAGATGAAAAAAATTAATTACATGGGACTGAGTGAATTCATGAGGATGTTTATAATTTTTGTGACTTTCTGTTTGAATAAAAAATGTGATATAAATTTATGTAAAAAGAACTTAATGTAAAACAATGTCACTCTTCTCACATATTTTCCTTTCTTTGGAAAATACAGATATTTTCTGTTAAAAAAATAAAAAGACAGCCTCTTCAATAAGTGGTGCTGGGAAAACTGGACAGCTACAGGTAGAAGAATGAAACTAGAACACTCCCTAACACCATACACAGAAATAAACTCAAAATGGATTAAAGACCAAAATGTAAGGCCAGACACCATAAAACTCTTAGAGGAATACATAGGCAGAACACTCTATGACATACATCACAGCAAGATCCTTTTTGACTACCTCCTAGAGAAATGGAAATAATAACAAAAATAAACAAATGGGACCTAATGAAACTTAAAAGCTTTTGCACAGCAAAGGAAGCCATAAACGAGACCAAAAGACAACCCTCAAAATGGGAGAAAATATTTGCAAATGAAGCAACTGACAAAGGATTAATCTCCAAAATATACAGGCAGCTCATGAAGCTCAATATCAAAAAAACAAACAACCCAGTCCAAAAATGGGCAGAAGACCTAAATAGACATTTCTCCACAGAAGATATACAGATTGCCAACAAACACATGAAAGAATGCTCAACATCACTAATCATGAGAGAAATGCAAACCAAAATTACAATGAGGTATCACCTCACACCCGTCAGAATGGCCATCATCAAAAAGTCTACAAACAATAAATGCTGGAGAGGGTGGGGTGAATAGGGAACCCTCTTGCACTGTTGGTGGGAATGTAAATTGATACAACCACTATGGAGAACAGTATGGAGGTTCCTTAAACAACTAAAAATAGAACTACCATACGACCCAGCAATCCCACTACTGGGCATATATCCTGAGAAAACCATATTTCAAAAAGAGTCATGTACCACAATATTCACTGAACCTCTATTTACAATACCCAGGACATGGAAGCAACCTAAGTGTCCATCGACAGATGAATGGATAAAGAAAATGTGGCATATATATATGATGGAATATTACTCAGCAATAGGAAGAAATGAAATTGAGTTATTTGTAGTGAGGTGGATGGACCTAGAGTCTGTCATACAGAGTGAAGTATGTCAGAAAGAGAAAAACAAATACCATATGCTAACACATATATATGGAATCTAAAAAATAATAATAATGGTTCTAAAGAACCTAGGGGCAGGAGAAGAATAAAGACACAGACGTTGAGATTGGACTTGAGGACATGGTGAGGGGGAAAGGTAAGCTGGGATGAAGTGAGAGAGTGACAAGGACATATATACTCTACCAAATATAAAATAGATAGCTAGTGCAAGGCAGCCACATAGCACAGGAAGATCAGCTCAGTGCTTTCTGAGCACCTAGAGAGGTGGGATAGGGAGGGTAGGAGGGAGACACAAGAGGGAGGAGATATGAGGATATATGTATATATATAGCTGATTCACTTTGTTATAAAGCAGAAACTGACACACCATTGTAAAGCAATTATACTCCAATAAAGACATTAAAAATAAATAAATAAAGTAGGCCATTTACATTTAACATTAAAAACAGAAAAACTTAGGCCCTCTGGAATAAAACAAATTAAACTAAATCAAGTATGGGTTCAAAGTTTTTATAAAGTCACCAAACACAAATGGAAACAAGCTACTAGGACTAAAAAACAATCCTGAGAGGGAAAAAAACAAAGAATTTAAAATGTCAAGAACTTCAGGTACTAGAATTATCTGATGGAAATATAAAATAAGTACAAATGAGATTTTTTTTAAAAGATAGAATAAAAATAAACATGGAACAAAATCCAATAGAAATTATGAGGAAAATGTACAAAATGAAATAAATAGAATTTTTAGAAGTGAAACAAAAAAAAATCACATAATCATTGAAGTTGAAAACACACTGGATAGACTGATTATAGATGAAGAGAGACTTACCGAAAAAGCAGCAGAAAGACAAGAACAAAGAAATTTGTGAAGGAGAAAATAAAAAGCAAGCAGGATACAATAAAAAAGCATAACCTGTCATGAAAATCTCAGTGAATATAGTAGGAGGAAATATCTGAAAAAATAGTGACTGATACTTTTCTAAAAATTATGAACAGGGAGAATCCAGAGATAAAGGAAGAAAAGCATATACAAGCAAGATAAATATGAAGAAAACCTCATGTAAATATTGAGTTAGCCAAAAAGTTTGTACGGATTTTTCCATAACATCTTATGGAAAAACCCAAACGAACTTTTCGGCCAACCGAAGATATGGTAGTAAAATAGATTAACACCAAACACAAAAGTAGGTCCTAAAAGAAGCAAGGGAGAAAAGACAGCTCACTTATGAAATAATGAAAGTTTGACTGAAAGCAGAGCTATACTTGAAGCTAGAAGACATGGAATTTCTGAATTTCTGAGAAAAAATATAGACACTCTCAGGTAAACAAAACCTAAGAAAGCATACCACTAGAAAGTTTTCCTTAAAGAGACTTCCAAAGGATATACATTAAGAGTAAGGAAATGGGGGAGTTCCTTGGTGGCCCAGTGGTTAGGTAGGATTCCAGGTTTTCACTGCTACAGACCAGGTTCAATCCCTGGTTGGGGAACTGAGACCCCACAAGCCATGCAGCACAGCCAAAAAAAAAAAAAAAATAAGAAAATGGTCTCAGTGAGAAGGTCTAAGATATAAGAAGTAGTGGTGAGTTTTTGTCATAAATGGATGTTGAATTTTCACTAAAGTTTTTTCTGCATCTACTGAGATGATGATATGAGCCAACAATTCCAGTCCTAGGTATACATTAAAAAAAAACCCAAAAAATACTAAATTGAAAAGATACATGTACCCCAATGTTCACAGCAGCATTATTAACAATTTCTAAAATATGGAAGCCAACTATGTGTCCAGCAACAGCTGAATGGATACAGAAGATGTGGTGTGTGTGTGTGTGTGTGTGTGTGTGTGTGTGTGTGTGTGTGTATATATACACACACAATTGAATATTACTCAGCCATAAAAAAGAATAAAACACAGTAAAGGCCATATCTGGCAAACCTACAGCAAACATCATACTCAATGGTGAAAAACTGAAAGAATTTCATTTAAGATCAGGAACAAGACAAGTATGTCCATTCTTGCCACTTTCATTCAACATAGTTTTGGAAGTCCTAGCTATGGCAATCAGAGAAGAAAAAGAAATAAAAAGGAATCCAAATTGGAAAAGAAGTAAAACTGTTACTGTTTGCAGATGATATGATACTATACAAAGCAAATCCTAAAGAAAACTATTAGAGCTCATCCATGAATTTGGTAAAGTGACAGGATACAAAATTAATACACAGAAATCTGTTGCATTTCTGTACACTAACAACAAAAGATCAGAAAGAGAAATTAAAGAAACAATCCCATTTACCATAACATCAAAAAGAATAAAATACCTAGGAATAAACCTACCTAAGGAGACAAAAGACCTGTACTCCAACAACTATAAACAATGATGAAAGAAATTGAAGATGACACAGACAGAAAGGTATACCATGTTCTTGTATAGGCAGAATCAATTTTGTCAAAATGACTATACTACCCAAAGCAATCTACAGATTCAATGCCATCCCCATCAAATTACCAATGGCATTTTTCACAGAACTACAACAAAAAATTTTTAATTTTTATGGAGACACAAAAGACCCCAAATAGCCAAAGCAATCTTGAGAAAGGAAAACAAAGCTGGAGGAACGAGGCTCCCTGACTTCAGACTACATGACAAAGCTACAGTCATCCAAACAGTGCAGTTCTGGCACAGAAACAAAAATACAGATCAGTGGAACAGGATAGCCCAGAAATGAATACACGCACCTATGGTCAATTAATCTATGACAAAAGAGAGAAGACTATACGTTGGAGTAAAGACAGCCTCTTCAATAAATGGTGGTGGGAAAATTGGACAGCTACATGTAAAAAAATGAAATGAGATCACTCTTTAACACCACACACAAAAATACACTCAGAATGGATTAACAACCTACATATAAAACCAGATACTATAAAAGTCTTAGAAGAAAACATAGGCAGAACACTCTCTGACATAAATTGCAGCAATATATGTTTTGGCCCATCTCCCAGAGTAATGGAAACAAAAACAAACAAATGAGACCTAATTAAACTCAAAAGCTTTTGTACAGCAAAGGAAACCATAAACAAATTGAAAAGACAACCCACTGAATGGGAGAAAATATTTGCAAATGATGCAACTGACAAAGGTTTAGTCTCCAAAATGTACAAACAGCTCATGTGGCTCAATACCATAAAAACAAACAACCCAATCAAAAAATGATCAGGAGACCTAAATAGACATTTCTCCAAAGAAGACATCCAGATAGCCAAGAGGCACATGAAAAAATGTTCAACATCACTAGTTATTAGAGAAATGCAAACCAAAACTACAATGAGATATCGCCTCACACCAGAATGGCCATAATCAAAAAATCTACAAACAATATATCCTGGAGAGGGTGAACAGAAAAGGGAACTCTCCTACACTGTTGGTGGGAATGTAAATTGGTACAGCCACTATGGTGAACAGTATGGAGGTTCCTCAAAAAATCTAAAAATAGAACTACCATATGCACCTGCAATCCCACTCCTGTGGATACATCTAGAGAAAAACTTTGTTCGAAGTATACATGCACCCCAATGTTCATTGCATCATAATAGCCAAGACATGGAAGCAACCTAAATGTCCTTTGACAGATGAATAATAAAGAAGATGTGGTACACATTTACAATGGAATATTTCACAGCCATTAAAAGCAATGAAATAATGCCATTCACAGCAACATGGATGGACCTGGAGATTATGATACTAAGTGAAGTACATCAGACAGAGAAAGACAAATATCATATGATATTGCTTATATTCAGAATCTAAAAAACATGCAAATGAACTTATTTACAAAACAGAAACAGACCCACAGACTTGGAGAACAAAATTACTGGTACAAGGAGGGAAGGGTAGAGGGAGGGATTGACTGGGAGTTTGGGATTGACATGTACACACTGCTATATTTTAAATAGATAACCAACAAGGACCTACCATATAGCACAGGGAACTCTGCTCAGTATTCTGTAATAACCTAAATGGGAAAAGAATTTGAAAAGGAATAGATACATGTATATGTATAATTGAATCACTTTGCTCTACACCTGAAACTAACACAATATTGTTAATCAACTATATTCCAGTATAAAATTTAAAAACTTTAAGAAAAGAAAAAGAATACAGCAATACCAAACCTATCCTAAAAGAAGTATTGAAAGGTCTTCTTGAAATAGAAAAGAATCTATAGGATATGGAAAACCACAATAGGAAAGGTAACTATATAAAAGGATTGAAGATCACTTAAATAAGCCATTACATAGATTAAAAAACAATTAAAAAACTCTGTGAAAGCAATTATAACTAAAATGAATAGCAAAAGGATAAACATAAAAGATATAAAATGGGACATCAAAATCACAAAATGTGCGGGAGGGGATTAAGAAAATTTATATCTTTTAGAATGTGTTTGAGCTTATATGACTACCAGTCTAAAGCAAGTGGATATAGTAATGGGTTAACATGCTTGAAAACTAGGGTAACAGCAAATCAAAAACATACAACAGATTCACAAAAGCCAGAGAAAAAAAGAGAAACAAGTATAATACAAAAGAAAACCATCAAACCACAAAAGGAAAACAAAAGGGAAAAAGAAGAATTACAAAGTCAACTGGAAAACAAGGTTTAAAATGGCAATAAATACATACTATCAATAATTACTTTAAATATCAATAGACTAGTGCTCTGATCAAAAGACACAGATTGGCAGATTGGATAACAAAACAAGAACAGACAATATTCTGCCTGCAAGAGACTCACTTTAGGGCGAAGGACACACAGATTGAAAGTGAGGGGATGGAAAAAGCTGTTTCATACAAGTGGAAATGATAAGAAAGTGGAGGTAGCAACTCATATCAGAAAAAATAGACATTAAAACAAAGACCATAAAGAAAGACAAAGAAGGATACTATATAATGATAAAAGAATCAATACAAGAAGAGGGTATCACACTCTGAACATATATGCACCCAATATAGGAGCATCTAAATACATAAAATAAATACTAACAGACGTAAAGGGAGAAATTGACAGGAATACAAAAATATTAGGAGACTTTAACACCCCACTGGCATCAATGGACAGATCTTCCAGACAGAAAATCAGTGAGGCAACAGAGGTCCTAAATGAAACAGAACATTTAGATCTAATTGATATTCACAGGACACAACATCCAAAACAAAACCAAAAAGAATACACTTTCTTTTCTAGTGCACATGGAACATTTGCTATGATAGATCACATACTAGGACACAAAACATCTCAACAAATTCAATATGATAGAAATTATATTAAGTATCTTTTCTGACTACAATGGCATGAAACTAGAAATCAAGCACAGAAAGAGAAAAGAGGTAAAATGATTACATGGAGACTAAACACATGCTACTAAAAAACCAATGGGTCAACAATGAAATTGAACAGAAAATTAAAAAATAACCTCAAGACAAATGACAATGAAAACACAACTATACAAAATCTATAAGATGCAGCAAAAGCAATTCTAACAGGTAAGTTCATAGTGATACAAGCCTTGATCAAAAAGTAAGAAAAATTCCAAATACAACCTAACCTACCACCTAAAAGAATTATAAAAAGAAGAACAAACAAAACCTAAAGGCAGTAGAAGGAAGGAAGTAATAAGGTCAGATTTTTTTAAAAAATAGAGATTAAAAAACAATAGAAAAAGATCAAAACCAAGAGCTGGTTTTCAGAAAGGATAAAGAAAATTGAGAAACCTCTGGCCAGGCTCACTGAGAAGAGAGAGGACCCAAACAAACAAAATAAGAAATGAAAGAGGAGAAATAAATACCAATACCATAGAAATATGAAATACCATAAGAAAATATTATGAACAGTTATATGCCACAAAATGGACAACATAGAAGAAATGAACAAGTTTATAGAAACATACAGCCTGCCAAAACTGAATTAGGATGAAGCAGATAATTTGAACAGATGGATCAGTAGATGTGAAACAGAATCTGTAGTTTAAAAACAACAACAACAAAAAAAACAACTCCCTGCAAACAAAAGTCTAGGACTGAATGGCTTCACTGCGGAATACTACCAAACATACAAAGAAGAACTTATACCCATCCTTTCAAACTCTTTCAAAAGACTGAAGAGGAGCAAACACTCCCAAAGTCATTCTAGGAAGCCACCATCACCCTGATATCAAAACCAGACAAAGACACTGCCAAAAAAGAAAATTACAGGCCAATATCTTTGATTAATATCAATGCAAAAATACTCAACAAAATATTAGCAAACCTCATCCAACAACACATAAGAAGGATCATGCACCATGATCAAGTTGGAGTCATTCCAGGATCACAAGAATGGTTCAACATACACAAGTCAATCAGTGTGATACACCACATCAACAACAGCAAAAATGACATGATCCTCTCAAGAGATGCAGACAAAGCATTTGATAAAATTCAACATCTATTCATGATAAAACTTCTCACTAAAGTGTGTATAGAAGGAACATATCTCAAAATAATAAAAAGCCATTTCCGACAAACCCACGGGAATACTCAATGGTGAAAATCTAAAATCTGGAAAAAGACAAGGATGCTCACTCTCAGCACTTCTATTCAACATAGTACTGAAAGTCCTAGCTGCAGCAATCAGACAAGAAAAATAAATAAAACGTGGCCAAATCAGAAGGGAAGACGTAAAATTTTCATTATATTCAGTTGGCCTGATACTATATATAGAAAACGCTAAAGTCACCACACAAAAACTACTAGAACTGCTGCATTTCTTTACACTAACAATGAAATATCAGAAAGAGAAAGTAAAAGAATCAATGCCATTTAAAATTGCATCAAAAAATGTATAGGAATAAATCTAACCAAGGAGGTGAAACACTTCTATGCTAAGGACTATAAAACATTGATAAAGAAAACCAAAGATGATTCAAGGAAATGAAAAGATATCCATGCTTCTGGATTGGAAGTATTAATATAGTTAAAATGGCCATACCACCCAAAGCAATCTACAGATTTAATGTGATTCCTATCAAATTACTCATGACATTTTTTATAGAACTAGAACAAACAATCTTAAAAATTTATATGGAACCACAAAAGACCCAGAATTGCCAAAGCAATCCTGAGGGAAAAAGAACAAAGCTGGAGGCATAACCCTCCAGACTTCAGAAAACACTACAAAGCTACAGTCATCAAAACAGCATGGTATTGGCACAAAAACAGACATATAGATCAATGGAACAAAATAGAGAGCCCAGAAAAAAACCTACACAGCCATGGTCAATTAATCTTTAACAAGGGAGGCAAGAATATACGATGGAGAAGAAATGTTCTCTTTTTTTAAGACAATCTCTTCAGCAAGTGGTGTTGGGAAAGCTGGACAGCTGCATGTAAATCAATAAAGTTAGAAAACTCCCTCACACCATACACAGAAATAAACTCAAAGTGGCTTAAAGACTTAAGTATAAGACATGACACCATAAAACTCCTAGAAGAGAACAGAGGCAGAACATTCTCTGACATAAATCATAGCAATATTTTCTTAGGTGAGTCTGCCAAGGCAAAAGAAATAAAAGCAGAAATAAACAAATGGGACCTAATCAAACTTATAAGCTTTTGCACAGCAAAGGAAACCATTAAAAAAAAAAAGGACAGCCTATAGACTGGCAGAAAATATTTGCAAATGCTGCAACCAACAAGGGCTTAATTTTCAAAATATACAAACAAGTCAATATCAAAAACAAGCAACGCAATCAAAAAATGGGGAGATCTAAATAGATATTTCTCCAAAGAAGACGTGCAGATGGTCAGCAGGCACATGAAAATATGTTTAACATCACTTATTATTAGAGAAATGCAAATTAAAACTACAATGAGATGTCACTTCACACCAGTCAGAATGGCCTTCATCAAAATGTCTACAAATAATAAATTCAGGAGAGGGTGAAGAGAAAAGGGAACCCTCCTACACTGTTGGTGGGGATGTAAATTGGTGCATCTACTATGAAGACCAGTATGGAGGTTCCTTAAAAAATTAAAAATAGAGTTACCATATGATTCAGCAATCCCACTTCTGGATATATATCCAGAAAAGACAAAAACTCTAAGTCTAAAAGATACATGCACCCACATGTTCATAGCAGCACTATCTACAATAGCCAAGATATGGAAGCAACCTAAGTGTCCATCAACAGATGAAAGGATAAGGAAGATGTGGTATATATATATACAATGGAATATTATTCAGCCATAAAAAAGAATTTGCAGCAACATGAATGAAGCTAGAGATTATCATACTAAGTAAGTCAGAGAAAGACAAATATTTTATGATATCACTTATATGTGGAATCTAAAATATGGTAAAAATGAACTTATTTACAAAACAGAAAGTAGGCTCAGACATAGAAAACAGAGTTACAGTTGTCAAAAGGGAAGGGGGAGAGGATAAATTAGGAGTACTGGATTAACAGATACTTCTATATATAAAGTAAACAACAAGGATTTACTGTAAGGAACAGGGAACTATATTTGATATCTTGTAAAAACCTATACTAAAAAAGAATTTAATAAAAAGAATATATATATAACTGAATCACTGCTGGACACCTGAAAGTTATACAATATTGTATTGGGCTGGCCAAAAAGTTCGTTTGGGATTTTCAGTAACATCTTACATAAAAACCTGAAATTTTTGGTCAACCCAATAAATCAACTATACTTCAGTTTAAAAAAAGAAAGTTGAATGAGTTACTTAATAACAAAAAAATAGAATTCAAATTTGAAAAACTAGCTGAATTGGGCAAAATCATGGAAAATATAACATGAAAATCTACCCTACAAGGCTTATATCCTTTAAAGAAATTAAATCAGTAGTTAAAATATTTCCACAAAATATTGGAAAAAATTAACCCAGAAGTGTATAAAAATATGATGTCATAAACAGGTTGGAAGAATTTTATTATAAACTACGAAAAAGATACAACTATACCTGACTGTTCAATATTCTACTGAATGTTCGAGCCAGTGCAATAAAATGAGGGTAAAAATATAAGGATTGGAAAAGGAGCAAAACAAACATTTCACAGATAATATGGCTATCTACAAAGAAATCCATGATAAGTTACAGACAATTGGTTAGAATTTTTTGAAAAGTTTAGCAAATCTGCCAAATGTCTAATTAATATCTAAAAAATTGATTTCTATACAGCAGCAACAATTGTGTTCTTTAAATCTTTTAAAGATACTCTTAACACTAGCAAAAAAAGTGACTATCAAGGATTTGTAAAATATTAATGGAAAAAAATTTTTTAACTTTATTGAAAGATATTTTAAAAGACATAAATAAATGTGTGTATATATATGTGTGTGTATGCATGCTCATAAATAGGAGTCTCAATATAATAAGACATCAATTCTCCCCAAATTAATCTTTATATTCAATATAATTCCAATAAAATATTCAAGTTCTTAGAATGTCTATTCTAAAATGGTTCGAAAGGATACATGCATCCAGTGTTCTTGGCAGCACTGTTTACAATAGCCAAGACATGGAAGCAACTTAAATGTTCATCGACAAATGAATGGATAAAGAAGATATGGTACATACATATAGTGGGATATTACTCAGCCATTAAAAAGAATGAAATAGTGCCATTTGCAGCAATGTGGATGGACCTGGAGATTATCATACTAAGTAGACAGAGAAAGGCAAATATCATATGATAATGCTTATATGTGGAATCTTTAAAAAATGGTATAAATGAACTTATTTACAAAACAGAAACAGACTCACAGACTTAAGAGAATGAACTTATGGTTATCAGGAGGAAAAGGTGAGGGGGAGGGATAAATTGGGAGTTTGGGATTGACATATACACACTGCTGTATTTAAAATAGACAACCAACAAGAACCTACTGTAAAATAAATGAATGAATAAATAAATAAAATTTAAAAAGTAAAATCTATACAGATGAACAAAGACTGAAGAATAGCTATGACACGCCTGTAGAAGAGAAAAATATAAATATCAAGATGTGTTTATAAGCTGTGTAATTAAACTGGTGCAGTATTGGTGTTGAAATTGATAGCTTAACTAAAGGAACAGAATACAGAACTCACAAATAGACCCATGCAAATATGAAAGCTTTATGTATGACTTAGGTGTCACTGCAAATCAATGTGTAAAGACTGAATGAGTCAATCAATACAGGCATTCAAGGATATTAGGATACATGCATATTCACCTAGAAAAAAAATATGATCCATACCTCATACCATATATAAGATGACTTACAAAGACTTAAATGTGAAACCCAAAACTTTAAACATTTTAGAACATAGGAGAATAAATTTGTAACTTGGGCTAAAAAGAGCTTCCTAAACAAGACACAAAGAGCAGTAAGCCTATGAAAAATACTGACTTGATCACTTTACAATTAATACCTTCTTTTTCAAAAAAAAATCACAAAGTAAGCAAAAAGGCAAATCATAGAGTATGAGCTTATTACAACATATTTAACTGACAAAAGATTAGTGTGAAAACACACAGAGTACAACAATATCTTGCAATATCCTGCATACATATATGCATGTATATATCCTGCATATATATGTACCATATATATGGTACATATATATAATATATATGTATATACCAACTCGAAAAATGGGCAAATGATGCAAAGAGTTATTTTATAGTGGAAGACACCTGAAGGTTAAACATTTGAAAAATGCTCAATGTTATTAGAAATTCTGGAAATGCACATAAATAAACCATATTTTACCCCATCTAGAGTGCAAAAATCTACAAGTTTGACAATACCAAGTGATAGCGAGGACGTGAACAGCAAGACCTCTTATTTTCCACTAATAGAGGTGTAAATGTATGCAACCATGTTGTGAAGCTGAATGTGCTTAAGCTCTATGATATGGCAATTCTACTGGTGGTATATTCTCTAGAGAAACTCACAAAAGTATAATAGAGCACATGAATAAAAATGTTCAAATCAGTATTATTTGT
Organism: Mesoplodon densirostris; assembly: GCF_025265405.1. NCBI lineage: Eukaryota > Metazoa > Chordata > Mammalia > Artiodactyla > Ziphiidae > Mesoplodon > Mesoplodon densirostris. Next base: position 157,483,549 of record NC_082662.1, on the reverse strand, counting down.
AACAACAGAAACCTGGATATTAACCAAATGCCAATCAACAGGAGAATGGATTAATAAATTATACAGTTGTCTACCCTTATCTGCTGGGTATATGTTCCAAGACCTTGGTGGATGCCTGAGGCCACAGATAGTACTGAACCCTGTATAAACTATGTTCTTTCTATACATATATACTTATGATAAAGTTTAATTTATAAGTTAGGCACAGTAAGAGATTAACAGTAACTAATATTTAAATAGAACAATTAATATACTATAATAAAAGTAATGTGAATATGGTCTCTCTCTCAATATATCTTAATATACTGTTCTCATCCTTCTTATGATGATGATGATGATGTGAGATCATAAAATGCCTATGTGATGAGACAAAGTGAGGTGAATGACATATGCAATGAAATGTAGCATTTGGCTACTACTGACCTTCTGATGACACCTCAAAAGGAGGAACATCCTCTTCAGGTGATCTTGGACCACTGAAACCTGATGATGTGGATGGTTGGATGTCAGGAGCAGACAATGTCAATGATTGAGTATCCTCGGTGGGATGAAGCAAGACTGCAAAAGAATTCATCACACTCCTCAGGATGGCGAACAATTTAAAACATGAATTGTATATTTCTGGAATTTTCCATTAAGTATTTTCGGACTGTGGTTGACCACAGGTAACTGAAACTGTGGAAATCAAAACTATGCATAAAGGGAAACACCTGTATGTAAAATATATATAGCAGTAAAAATGGATGAATATATATTTTCTTTAACAAATATATAAAGCATGATCTATATGCCAGGAACTGTTCTAAGTTATTTCCAAATATTAACTTGTTTAATTGTTATAAAAACACAGTAAAATAGTGAAGTATTATTACTTCCATTTTGCAGAGAAGGACACTGAACACAGAGAGTATGTATAACAAACTAAATTTTAAAAAAAGCAAGTCCAGAAGACTACATACAGAATGACAGTTTATTTTACTAAAACTAAAAACCAAACAATGCTCAAGATTATGTTGTTTAGGGATATATATGTAAGAAAAAAATTTTCAAAGAATAAGTGCATTATATGGCCAAAAATTTGGAGAGTAATTAACTCCAGAAGATTAGCAGGCCTGCAGATGGGAGATAGCTTTGAAAGTATTTGCAATTATCTAGCTTTTATGACAGGTGGTGGATTCATAGTTGATGATTATATCACTGTGCTTCATAGTGATGCATTACGTATAGTTTTGCTTATATTAAAATTATACTTTAAGAAGTTTAGCACCTGCATTTTGTGACATTTAGGTGCACTGTTCAGAGGACTATTTTGCTTATTTGCTGGTTTCCAGCTACACTCTTAAGAGATGGGATTGCTAAATAGTTGACTTCCAGAGAAGCAAAGCAAAATCATATATTTTTTTCTTTCAGTGTGCAGTTATTCTTAAGATAAATCAGGTTCATATTAATGCTTATAGGAGAATAAATGGTCAAGACCTGATCTTTTCTTTTTAGCACACTAAATGCAAAAAACAATTTGACCATTGAGAAATATAAATAAGCAGCTTCGACATCATCTCTCTCAAACCAATATGCCCACATTATTGTAAAAGTTGGAATAATAATAGTAATAAAAACAAGAATAACACTTCCAGTTTGAGCTCCAACATGTAAAAAGTTGAGAATTTATCACACTTGTCCTTAAGACAAGAAAACACTTGATAAACTGAAAATCAATGACTTTTATTGAACACATCAGAGAGCTGAGTTTGTAGGGTTAACTGCCACTCCACAATCTGGACATGCAGGCTCATTCAGAGAGACATCCAAGATCTGCTTACCTAGAGCAGAAGCTGCTGGAGCACCTGATGGGAACACTTAAATAGTAATTTTGATGAATTGTTGAGAGTGTGGACTAGCATGAGAGTGAGGAAATTCTGGAGATCACAGTCTAAGGGGTTCACCACATGCTCATACATCCCACCATGTTCTCAAAGTAAAGATTCAAGAATACACTTGTGGCTCTGGCATCTTGTGGATGGGAGAAAAATCATGGTAAAATGCACTCAGAGCATTCTCCATTAGGAAGATCTACCCTTCAGGGAAAAAGACTTTACCAAATCCTTATCCGAGCTGAGGAAGAACATTTCTCCCACTCTCTCCCACTCTACACTTCCTGGCTCATTTTAAGAGTAAAAGAAACTATACCATTAGGAAAACATTTGCAAGAGCCACAGCCCAGAGCCACAAGCTTAGTAAAAAACTGAGATTTAGTCACAGGACCGTAGAATTCTTCTTCTCCCCCACATCTGACCACTGTCCCAGTGGGGATTCAGAGTAGAGTGGCTTATAGCTTAAACAGTTGCAAGATATAGACTCTCTCCACAGAAGAATAAGAAAGGCATCCAAAAATCAAGAGGAGAGATAATAATAAGGACATCAGAGGAAGTTGAAGTCTCTGGCAACTACAGCTCCAACTAACATTGAACACAAACTTATAGCCAGATTAACATAGATTCTCACATCAGTGTCCTCTATACTTCAACACTGGTTACTTGATACATGTACATCTTTCAACAAAAGATTACAAGGCATGAGGAAGGAAGGAAGGAAGGAAGGGAGGAAGGGAGGAAGGGGGGAAGGAAGGGAAGAAGAAAACCTTAAAGAGATAAAGCAAGCATCAGAATTAGACTCAGTTATGACACAGATATCAGAATTACCAGATAGGAAATTTAAAATAACTATGACTACTATGTTAAGGGCTCAAATGTAAAAATAAACTGTAGGCAAGAACAGACGGGTAATGTAAGTAGAGTGATGGAAACACTAGGAAAGAATCAAAAGGAAAATGTGAGAAATCAAAAACACTGTAACATAAATAAATAATGCCTTTGATGGGTTTATTAGTAGATTGTACATTGCCAAAGAAAGAATCAGTAAGGTTGAAGATAGGTCAATAGAAACTTCCCAAACTGAAATACAAAGAAAAAAGAACAACAAAAAACTTTCTAAGAAATGTGGGACAACTGCAAAAGACATAGCATATGGGTAATGAGAATACAAGGTGAAGAAAGAGACGAGAGCAGAAGAAATGTTTGGAGAAATAATGAACTTTCCAAATAAAGACACCAAACCACAGATCAAACCACCTCAGAAGATGCCAAACAGGATAAATAAGTACAACAGCAACAAAACCCACTACACCTAAGCCTGTTATATTCAAACTTCTGTATACCAAAGACAAAGAGGAAATCTTGAAAGAAATCAGAAAATATCACCTTACCTAAGAATTACAGTGGGCTTCTCATCACAAACCACGCAAGAAGAAGAAAGTGTTGAAAGAAAAAGACACCTAAAATTAAATAGCCAGTGAAACTGTCCTGTAAAAGTGAAGGAGAGATAAAAGCTTATTTTTTAATAATAAAAAAACAGAGGAAATTCACCTTCAGTACATCTACCCTGCAAGAAATTTTAAAAGTTCTTCAGAGAGGAGAAAAATTGTATACATCAAAAACAGAAATCTACATAAAGCAATGAAGCACATCAGAAAGGGAATAAATGAAGGTAAAATAAAGTCTTTTTTTGTTCTTAATCGATCTGAAAGTTAACTGCTCAAAATAATAATACTAACAATAAATTGGGTAATTGTAGCATATGGGTAAGTGAAATGAATGGCAACAATCATAACAGATGGGAGGGAGGAATTGCAAATACTCTGTCACAAGGTATCTACACTACACATGAAATAGCATGGTGTCACTTGAAAGTGGACCTAGATTAGTTAAAAAATGTATATTGCACAGTCTAGGCAAACATTAATTTTCAAAATAAGTATAATTAATATGCTAAGAGATTAAATGTTATCATTTAAATGCTCAATTAAAACTGAGATAGCAGATAAAAGAAAAAAAGAACAAATGCAACTTACAGAAAATAGTTACAAATATGGTAGATATTAATTCAACTATATCAATAATGACTTTAAATGTGAATGGAGCAAATAAATCAATTAAAAGACAGAGGTTGTCAGAAGGAATTTTTAAAAGATATAGAGACCTTGTAGACAACTGTATGTTACATACAAGAAACCCATTTTGAATATAAACACTCAAAATGATATAAAGAAGTGGAAATAAATATATACCATGCTAACAATAATCAAAAGAAAGCAGGAGCAGCTATTTTAATATCAGTCAAACCAATCATCAAAATAAGGAAAATTACCACTTGTAAAGAAGAGCATCTCATGATTAAAAAAAGATCAATTCTCCATAAGACAGGGAAAAGCTAAATGTGCATGCACATAACAACAGGGTCAGAACATGATATAACTCAAAGGAGAAGTAGGCAAAGCCACTACTACAGTTAGAGACTTTAACACCCCTCTTTCAGCAATTGAGAGATCAATAAGCAGGTAATCAGTAGAGATATAGTTAACCTAAACACCATAAATCAACTTTATAATTGGCATTTACATAATATGTCATCAAACAACAGCAGAATATACATTTTACGGACACACATATGGAACATTCACCAAGATAGACACTTTTCTGGCCATAAAACATATCTTAACAAATTTTCAAAAATAGAAATTATACAAAGTATATTCTTAGACTATAATGAAATTTAACTAGAAATCCATAACAAAAATATAGCTGGATAATCTCAAAATATTTTGGAAACTTAGCCACATGCTCCTACATAACACATGGGTCAAAGAAGAAATCTCAAGATAAATTATAAATATATTTTACTAAATGAAAATCAAAATATAACTTATCAAAATTTGTGAGGTGCAGAGGGAGCAGTGCTTAGAGGGATATTTGTAGCATTAAGTTTATATATTATAAAGGAAGAGAGATCTAAAATAAATAACCTGAACTTCCACCTTAGGAAAATAGAGAAAGAAGAGCAATTCAAGACTAAAGCAAGAAGAAAAATAATAAAAATTAGAGCATAAACCAATGAAATTGAAAACAAGGGGAAAAAAATCAAAGAAACTAAAAGTTGATCCTAATTCATCTAAATAAGGAATGGGTAACCTATCCTTCTCAAACTAGTCCAAAAATTGAAGAGGAAGGAACACTTTCAAACTCATTCTATGAGGTCAGTATTATACTAATACCAAAACTAAAAAAAGACACTACAAAAAGGAGCAAATTGAAGACCAATATCCCTGATGAACATAGATGCAAAAATCCCCAACAAAATATTAGCAAACTGAATTCAACAATGCATTAAAAGGATCATATACCAAGATCCAGTGAGATTTATTCCAGGGATACAAGGATGATTCAATAACCAGAAATCAATCAATGTGATACACCATGTTAACAAAATGAAAAATAAAAATTATATGATCATCTCAGTAGATGCATAAAAAGCTTCCAACAAAATTTAACATCCATTTATGATAAAAACTCTCAAAAAAGTGGGTATAGAGAGAACATACCTCAACATAATACGGGACATGTATGATAAATCCACAAATAACATCATATTCAACAGTAAAAAGCTAAAAGCTTTTCCTCTAAGATCAGAATGAAGACATGGATGCCCACATTTACCACTTTTATTCAACATAGCACTGGAAGTCCTCATGATAGCAATCAGAAAAAAAGAAAAAGAAAAAAGTATTCAAAGTGGAAAAAAAGAAGTAAAACTGTAACTATTTCCAACTATTTGTTACTATTTATAACTATTTTCTATATATAGAAAACCCTAAAGACTCTGCTGAAAAAAACTTAGAACTAATTAATGAATTCAGTAAAGTTGCAGGATACAAAATTAATATATAGAAATCTGTTGTATTTCTATATACTAATAATAAGCTATAAGAAAGATAAATTAAGAAAACAATCCCATTTATAACTTCATTAAAAATATCTAGGAATAAATTTAACCAAGGAGTTGAAAGACCTGTATTGTGTAAACAATAAGATGTTAACGATAGAAATTGAAGAAGACACAAATACATGCAAAGATACACAGTGCTCATGGATTGGCAGGATTAATATTGTTAAAATGTCCATATTACCCAAAGCAATCTATAGACTCAATGCAATCCCTATCAAAATAAATATGACATTAAAAAAATAAGAATTAGAACAAATAATCCTAAAATTTCTATGGAACTATGAAGACCTCAAATAGCCAAAGCAATCTTGAGAAAGAAAAACAAACTTGGAGGTATGAAGCACCCTGATTTCAAACTATGCTATAATACTGTAGTCATCAAAACAGTACGGTGCTGGCACAAAAACAGACACATAGATCAAAAGAACAAAATAGATACCCCAGAAAGAAACCCACACTTATATGGTCAATTAATCTATGACAAAGGAGGCAGAAATAGACCATGGGGAAAAGACAGCCTCTTCAATAAATGGTGTTTGGAAAACTGGCCAACTATCTGCAAAAGAATGAAACAAGACAACTTTCTTATACCATATATAAAAATAAACTAAAAATGGATTGAAGACAAATGTAAGACTGAAAACATGAAACTCCTAGAAGAAAACAGAGCCAGAAAGCTCTTTGACATTGGTCCTAAAATATTTTTTTTGGATCTATCTCCTCAGGCAAAGGCAACAAAGCAAAAACTCGTTGTCCCAACAAATGGGACAACATCAAACTAAAAAGCCTTTTCACACCAAAGGAAACCATCAACAAAATGAAAAGGCAACCTACTAAATGGGAAAAGATACTTGCAAATGCTATTTGCAAATGCTATGTCTCATAAAGGGTTAATGCGCAAAATACACAAAGAACTCATACAACTCAATATCAAAAAACCCCACAACAATCCAATTAAAAAATGGGCAAAGGATCTGAATAGATATTTTTCCAAGGAAGACATACAGATAGCAAAAAGGTACATGAAAAGATGCTCAACATCATCCATCATCAGGGAAATGCAAATCAAAACTACAGTGAGAGGGCCTCCCTGGTGGCGCAAGTGGTTGGGAGTCCGCCTGCCGATGCAGGGGATACGGGTTCGTGCCCCGGTCTGGGAGGATCCCATATGCCGCGGAGCGGCTGGGCCCGTGAGCCATGGCCGCTGAGCCTGCGCGTCCGGAGCCTGCGCGTCCGGAGCCTGTGCTCCGCAACGGGGGAGGCCACAACAGTGAGAGGCCCGCATACCGCAAAAAAAAAAAAAAAAAAAAAAAAACTACAGTGAGATATCACCTCACACCTATTAGAATGGCTATTATGAAAAAGACAAGATATAACAAGCATTGGGGAGCATGTGGAGAAAAGGGAATCCTCAAGCACTGTTGTTGAGAATGTAAATTGGTACAGCCACTATGGAAAACAGTATAGAGGATCCCCAAAAAGTTAAAAATAGAACAGCCATACATTTCAGCAATTCCACTTCTGGGTATTTATCTGAATAAAAATGAAGATGTTAATTCAAAGAGCTATATGCACCCCATGTTCATTGCAGCATTATTCACAATTGCCAAGATATGGAAGCAACTGAAGTGTCCATCGATAGATGAATGAATAAGAAGGTGTGGTATATATACACAATTAAGTATTACTCACCACAAAAAAGAATGAAATCCTGCCATTTGTGACAACATGGATGGACCTAGAGAGTATTATTCTGAAATACATCAGACAGAGAAACACAAATACCATATGATTTCACTTATATGTGGAATCTGAGAAAACAATGAACAAACAAAACAGAAACAGACTCAGAGAGAGAGAGAACAAACTGATGATTGCCAGAGGGGAGGGATGTGAGGGGATGGTTAGAATTAGGGGAAGGGGATTAAGAGGTACACACTTCCGGTTATAAAACAAATAAGTCATAGAGTTGTGATGTACAGCATAGGGAATATAGTCAATAATATTGTAATAACTTTGTATGATGACAGATGGTAACTAGACTTATCATAGTGATCATTTCATAATGTATAAAAATATCAAATCACTATGTTGTACACCTGAAACTAATATAATATTGTATATCATATATATAAGTATATATATAATATATACTTAATATGGCATATTATACTTCATTTTTTAAAAAAAAATTCCATTACCCCATCAAAGAAAACTCTGTTTCCCCATCACCAATGCCAGCCCCCATACCCCACCACCACTAAATTTTAGGGCAGAGATTTAGTTTAATTCAAAAACGAAGACTGTGGATCTACCACCTTGCACTTGCCTGGCAAATAGGAGGTGCTGAAAGAGAGAAAAATAGACACTCCCATGACCCAAAGGGAAACAAGTGTATTAAAGCTCAATAAACCCCATGTTGTGCTTAGCTTTGTTCCATGATTTGCTTTTCATGCTACACTTTGTCCTTTCCTTCTAGCCAACATCTCCACATATTGCAGGACCTATTCCCACTGAGACCTTTCTCACATCCTTCTTTTTCTTCCAGTCCCTTGTGCATGGCAGCCCTCCAACGGCAGCCAGTTACTTAAGAAGTGAGAGCTCACTGATTTATATTCCAGCTACCTTCTGGAAGGGGCTGTGGTCCAGCTGCACATTTGTGTATTCATTGAGCCATACTTCCTACTCCACAGCCTCCTGATAGCTGCAGATGGCAAAGACATTTTTCATAAGGCGTGTGAGAGGAGGAGAGGGACAGGCTTAAACATCACCTCGAGGAGAGAGCAGCTTTGGCACAACCAAGAGAGCAGTACTGATAGAGAATTAGAAACTGAATAGGGAGCAGATAGTATCTTCTCATATTATTGATATCCATTTAAAACTACTGTACAGTTTCACCATTATCAATTACTATCACACACTGTTCAGAATAGAATATTCTAAATACCCTGGAACTGTATGCAGGAGCTTACATGCAAAGGCATTGAACTTTAGCTTTCTCTCTTTCTCTCTCTTATCCTTTCTTTGATATGATCTTGCTGATCGTAAGCCCTGGAGTAAACAGTTCAAAAACAAAAAAAGAACAAGACGTTGAAATGGCTGAAGATATATAGGAAGCAAGTTAGTAAAAAAGAAAAGTGTCAGAAATCTAGTATTCTTGTTAAGCGTGGAGCTTACAAAGGAGGAGTTACCCATGGGACTTGGCTACCAACTCTGTAACAGCAACAGAAGTTGGCACATCAAAAACAGAACAACTGGCCCACAGGAGAAGGAATCAATGAACTCACAGCTGAATCAAGAGGGATGTATTTCTCTGATGAATGATCCTGCATCTTAAGAAAAAAAAAATGGGCCACCTCTACCTGAGTTGCTCTCTCCTGTCATCCCACAGTTTATACTCCGTATTTTGGCCCCTGATAACATAAAGCCTAATATGACCCACTTGTGCTGTTTTCTGTATGTCTTCTTAATAAATCTAGTCTCTAGAACTACATTTCTTTAGGGCCATAACTGAGTTACCCATTTAATTTTTCAAGCCTGATATTAATATCTAACATGTCTGTGGGTAGGAACTTGTCCCTCCTCAAATACCTGTCTTTCTCATAAAATGTCTAGGTCATAATAACACATATTGTTTTCTCTATGATGAGGCATATTATCTTTGTATTTTGAAGTAAATTTTCTTTCAGTTCGAAACTGGCTTGCATTTCCTTCAATTTGAATGCAATTCCTAGTGAGAAATTAACTCAAATCCTGAGGTCTTTAATTTTCTTTCCTCTTCCCTCCCTACTTTCTTCTCTTCTTATCTCTTCCATCTACCCATTAAATTACTCCAACAGATTGGAGGAGAGTATTCCAGACACTACTGAATATAGAGCACAATTACCCTATTTAACCACAAGAGGAACAGAGATATAACGTGAGAAAGTATATTATCTAGAGTAGTGTTGGAGGATCAGGCTTTTTCAGAATTAACTAGCCATGGCTTCATTCAGTGTCACAGAGGCCATTCTATCTTTTGTGCTACAAAGCCACATGATGGGGTCCCACACAGGAAGACTCACCTGTTGGGGGCAGATCGAGATATTTGATGATAATACACACATACATCTGATATTCCAACAGAATGAATCTTAATGTGGAAGAACCTTTCTTCTTTTATCAGAAGAAATTTGGGGATCAAAAAGAATCTACCTGGAGTGGCATTTTCATCACATAAGACTCAGATGCTATTTTCCACCAGTGTGATGGCTCTTTGTAATAAAAATAGGCTCAAAAAGGAATCAAATATTCCTTACACAATACTATCAGTGTTTTTATTTCTCAAGATGTAAGTTTAAAGTCATGTCAACAGGAAGAACATGCTTTCCTCTTTCAGGGAATAAACTGATTTTCTTCAACTCACTGTATCAAGAAATGTCTGCATTTGGGAAAATCAGAAAGAAACTGATCCCAGTCTTCAGTAGTGGAGAGTTGGAACTGGAAGCAAATCATCTTTTTCGCTGTCACTCTGCTCAGTCTGTCCCTATTTAGAGTCAGCAAACCCCAGGGCGACAGAAATAATCTACTTATCCACCTGAAATCTGGAATATTGATGTTTCCAAAACTCAAGTAGACATAGAGGCTCTAGATTCCTTTCTCATGGGTTTTCTGAAACAGCAGATTGGCTTCCCCACATCTGGAGAGAAAGCCTTGATGAGTGACACATAAAGAGGACAAGAGTAAGTTGGGGAAATAGAGAGGTATCAAGAGAGGGCGTATTCATGTGGATCTCTCTCCAAACATCCAAACTACGAGGCAGAGACCATCCATCCCTTGTGTGTTATGAGAATGAGTTAGTGATGTAAGTTTCCCAATTCTTGATCCACTCACTTTGCATTATCTCAGGATACCTCCCCATTCTTCATAAAAAGAGTTGCCTAAACTTCCATCGGGGCTCTAATATGTGCAGTGTGGAAAAGGCAGAAATGGTACTGTTCAGGAACTGGGCAGGACCCTGATCACCATGTGGTCTCTGGCAGGCATGGGGCTGGTGGGGGAGCATGGAGGTCATCAGTGGTCTCACCCTGTGAACCACTGCATGGTTAGGCCTATCAACTACTTGCCCAAGACTCTCAAAGTTTCACCATGAGGTCAATGGGGCATTGAGGGCCATTTCTTCTACCTGGTGGTAGAGAAAGCAGGGGTCCTTCCACACTCACAGTACAGTAGACATCTTGGTTAATGGCTCTAAATAAGAATCTAACTTGAGTCTGGAAGCACACATACAAAGCTAGAGTGTAAAAATCAAGACATATTTATCATGGAGAAGAAGACCAAAAAAACTGATCTGGATGTAAAATATGTGACTCCAAAAGATTCCCAATAATTGAGGCCAAGAAAAAAACTGTAAACTCAAAAACAACTCAGGTTAGAACACAGCTAGAAAAATTAAAATTTTCTGTATTGAGAATTACTTGATCCAGTTTCAAGAGATACCTTATATTTATGTCCCACTTGTGTAAAACTTCTCTCACATGATTCTCATAACAATCCTAGACAGAGAAGACTGATAAATTCATCCTAGGATTTAGAGGTAACAGAATAGATATGTTCTCTGACTTTACCTCTTGTCTTGCTTTTTCCTATGTCCTCACTGTCCCAGGATCTATACTTTTCTTTCAGACTGTGTCTGTGTTGCAGGAACTTCTTAGATGCATGTCTGTCCCATGCCTTCTTCTCTGAGAACTAGCCACCACCCATGGCCCCTGCTGAAGTGTGGACCAAGTACCAACCTTCCATGTTGGGACCATGTGACCCTCTCTCTCCCAGGACACAGCTGACTGCATCTTGAATAGATTATTGACCCAAAGTGAGCCAGTTGTATTATCTCTCCTTGGAATTTTAGGTTTGGACATAGAGAATCTAGTTAAAGGATGTTGGGCATGGGATCTGAGAAGTCAAGTACGAGCTATAAAAAGAAGAGCTATAGGGCTTCCCTGGTGGCGCAGTGGTTGAGAGTCTGCCTGCCGATGCAGGGGACACGGGTTCGTGCCCCGGTCTGGGAAGATCCCACATGCCGTGGAGCGGCTGGGCCTGTGAGCCATGGCCGCTGAGCCTGCGCGTCCGGAGCCTGTGCTCCGCAATGGGAGAGGCCATGACAGTGAGAGGCCCATGTACCGCAAAAAAAAAAAAAAAAAAAAAAAAGAAGAGCTATAGAAGCCACTTCCTACCTCATTCATGCCAAGGCAGATAAAACTTGTCTCCACAGAGAAAAGAATGAAGCAGATGTGCTGACCAAAGTGTGAGTGGGTATATGTGTTGCAGAGAGAGATGGACAGAGTAGTCTAGGCTTTAGTTTTTCCAGTTCCTGAGACAAAACTTTCCTTTTTGTGCCTGGGTTTTATAAGTTTTCTCTGATCTCTTTCTTTAGCTTGAGAAGGTTTCTATTTCTTATAACCAAGATATCCCTGACAAAGATGATATAGATCCCCCTTTCAATGGAGCCACATTGATGCCCTACAAGCATCCCCTTGTTGGCTGGAGTCAAGCTGGACCAGCCTTGACCCTCCCAACCTGTGGTAAAAGCTAAAAACTTGTTATTTCTATTCCACCTCCTGCTTTTTTTTTTTTTTTTTTAAATCATTGACATGTACTCTCTCCACTCCTCACCTTCCTCTTTTCACTGTGCACTCTGGATCCCATATTTCTTGGAAAATGAAAATCTCTACCTTTTTAGCCTTTCAATTTCTTGTTAAATGGAAAAAAGGCTGTCTTCAAAAGCCATGTTTTCACTTTCAGTTCAAAACAGAAGGTACTTACTCTCTCACACCATATGTGCCATGGGGCCCTGAGAAGGAATCTTTGTTCTCCTAGCTTCAGTGTTATACCATAGAACTTTCTTTTGACATATAAATCAACCATCTGCATCAGTTTCCTTGGTGCTGTATATTAGGGGGCATATGCTCATGTGCTGAATTGATCTATAGTATCTCACCATCGTTGCTCCTTTCTACAAGGCAAATGAGAAGTTTGATACTACATTTCCTAGAATCCTATTCTGCATGTTTACTGTATGTAACTGTATGCCTCAGTTTAAAGAAAAAGTCTTTCTACTTAGAACACCTAGAATGATGTGTTTTTCTGACTCAAGATTTTAGAAGGAGAAAATCTTTGTTTCTAATACTTATACTTCCTTTCATGTGGAAGAAGTATCACTAGCTTTGTACTCCTAGACCCTTTATTCTCCCCTCATGGGGTGGGATGACCTAAATGATTCATGAGACTGGCTAAGGATGCAGGCATGCATGGATGTCTCTTTCTGTCCCCCTCCTTTTAGAAGCTCATCTTGCTTCAAAGCACTTATCTTCTTTCCTGGTTTCTGATAATATGAAAGGGGCCTGCCTCTCGCTCCCTAGAAGAAGCCAGTAGAGGCTCAGAGCTTCCTAAGCCTGGGTGGCTAAGCCTAGGGTTCAATATTAGACAGTAGACTTATGTGCAGATATAAGCTACATTGTCCAAATTAATTTTATCAGTAATAAAGATTGCCTTTTTGATCCCCACCTGTTTTAATTCTTGTCTCTTTCTTAATTGGTTTCAAACTGAGATTGAACAAAGGATGCTATTTATGGGGTCCCATAAAACTCTAATATTATAGTTCAGTTATTTGCAGGTAACACCCCCATCTCCATATAACATCTCAGCAATCTTTCTCTTTACCCATGCCCCTCCATGATCCTATATTCCTTCATTTGTGGACAATCAGTTCAATAACCTCACTCCAGATGTCCTTGATCCCTTTAATTCCAAGAGCCCTCTTTCACTTAGCAACCCATTCCTACTACCTTGCCCTGACACAACCCAGCTCTGCCCCATGCCAAATTTTAAATTCCAATTTTTAACCTCAACCTTCAAAATATCTAGCTCTCTTTTGTCCTCACTTTTCTCCAGGTCTACCAGGCCTGTGGACTTTCATCATTTCATATAGAGCCTCTATTCTATGGTTCATCAATCAACGTCTCCCTGGCTTGCAGTTTGAACCCCTTCCACCTTGGTTCCTTAGCTATCTACCTTAAAGCAAATCCCTAATATAGATCAATCTAAACATTCACATTCTGCATTCTTACACTTTAGAAGCTGTGTACTAATGGAGAAAATTCACTATTCTCTGGATTGATGCCACCCCTAAGATAAGGTCTTCAACTTCAGCTGGATCTTCATTGATGTTCTTTAATCTTTGCATATTTCCCTGGTCTGGGTCTGCCTAATTCATATCACATTCCTTAAAATCCTAATTGTTCCTTTTCTCCTGTACTCTCTGAATCTGACTTTATATCCTACATCACAAGGAAAATAATGGTCGCTGAATCAGAATTTCCATGAGTTCTTACCCACAGTATTATAAATAATCAAACACAACCATTTTTATCTCCCTCCTATTGGTCTCACAGGAAGAAAAGGACCTGTCAAAAGTTTAGCCTTCCTCCCTAAACAAGGTTCCAGCCACTCAACCTCTAAGACTCTGACCCCATCGATAGGCTCCTCTATCCAACTTCTCTTTCATTCTGGCCATTTCTTCCTAGCTTGTGAGGATATATACAGGCTCAAGTCTCTTCTATATGAAAAAAAAATCCCTTATCCCTCCATTTATTATCTATAATCTTTTTTTTTCTCTTCACAGAGAACTTATATCTCCACATATGTTTTATTTCATTTTTTCAACCCATCTAAGGCAACCATTTTTGAGTTCCTATCATACTTGAATTCTCTAGTGATTTTGACACTGTTGGCCGTGCTTTTCTTGAAGCTCTTTCCTGTCTGGGATTCCTTATGACCTCTTTCTTCTGATTCTCCTTTACTTGCTTTGATAGCTACTTATTGTACCTCATAGCTCTTCTTCCACCATCTGCCCCTTACATGCTTAATGTTCCCACTGTTCGCAGTCCTCTTCTCTTTTCATTCTGAATGCTCTCTCTGCATGATTTTATCTGTGTTCACAACTTCATCTACTATGTATAAATATTTGGCTTCAAAATTCTTACCTCTTACTCAGACTCTCTCCTGCTTTGTGTCAGAGCTGTTCACAATACATTTCCATCTAGAATTCTCTATATAAACCTCAAACTGAGCATTCTCCAAAAGAAACTCATCGTCATCAAGCATAAAACCTGGCACTTTTCCTTTGCTTATTGACTCAGTGAAGGCAGCTTGATCTATTGAGTAGCCCATACCAGAAATATGTAAGTCATTCTCTATTCCTCCCTTAGGTTCATATTCAACTTTCACTATGTCTTTCTTTTTCTACTTTCTTATTATGTCCCATATCTGTCACTTTTTTTCCATGTTTGTTATCATTTCCCTAATTTTTCACTCATATATCTTGCTTAGACAATTGCAGAAGTTTCCTGATTGGTTTTCTGTATCTATCCTCATCTTTACCCCAAGCCACCTGACACCAGGGAGATCTTTCTAATATACTCACCTAATAATGTTACTTTCCAGCTCAAGATTATCCCCTGGCTTACCATTGCCCTTAGAAAAAAATACAAATTCTTTGACATAGCCTAGAAGACTTATTATTGGGCTGTGGCCAATCTCACTAGTCACACTCAATCCATGTTTGGTTAACTAAATTAAATGACTTAGCCAAGGTCACACACCTGACAAATGGTGGGACAAGGACTGAAATTCAAGATCCTTGGACTCCAGGCCCAGTGCTTTCTTCATTGCTCCATCCCGCCCACACCATCATATTAGAGAAACAGAGATGTCACAAGAATCTAAAAGCTATGAACAGCCCAATGCTCCGTGTCACTTCTGTGTTCTGAGGTCTACAATTTAATGCTTTTGTGGTAAGCCAATGAGAATCACCATTACCAGATGAAAATTAATCAGTTTAGGCAGAGGCAGCTTCTGGTTCCCAATGAGCTCTTGGAGGAAGAAGACGGTTCCATGGTGATTAAATATTAATTAAAATTCTGCAAAACAAGGAATATGAAGTAGCTATCCCAGAGGGGAAACCTGCATCTGCAATTAATATCTGTGCAGCCCCAAATTTTGCCTAACTTGCACTCTTTACAAAGGTTCCATTTCCAGGTAAGACATTTTAAAACCGGGTTGGCTGCTTATTTGTTTAAGTGGGTAGGTAGGTGAGAATAATTTGTTTGGGTTTGCTTGGCATTTAGATTATTAAACCACTTTCATACCCTTAAAAAATTAAAGTGAAATTGTCAGTCCTCCTGGCCTGTGAGTCTATGGAGCCATGTCATTTAAGCCCCCTTTTTTGGTTTTCCTTTTATTGCTGTTTCCAAGTCAGAATCTCCTCCTGACCTCTAATTATAAAGGGAGAGAAATCTGAAGGAACCTACAAGATGCAACCCATGCCACCCAGTCATCTCAGGAAAGAAATGACCTAGAAAGCTCTTCCCCAAAATTTCTAAGTTCCAGTTTATTTCATAGAACTCTTGGACTTATTCCCATGTCATCCACTGCCAAGGGAACCTGCACAAAATATACCCAGTAGAGGCTCAGCACCTCATTCCCAGAACTTGGTGGCACACATTTCTCAGCTTTTTGATCTGAAGCAAGGAGAGAGGAGTGCCTGCATGTTCTGTAGAAGTGTGAGAGTGCAGTGAGTAACTCAGCAGGAGCCAGCTGCAGAATCCCATAATCGCAGGTTTTTTGGAAAGGCCTGGAGGTGACTGTTGCCCCTCACACTAACTATTTATCTCATAAAGAAGTTGGTGTAAAGTCATTTAATGACTGAGTGTTAAGTGAACACCTAACTATGTCAGGTTGGTGAACTCTAGGTTCCCAGGGGCTGGTAGAGTTTGTTTTTTATCCTTCTTTATAGCACCCACTTTGCCTTTCTTTCCTTACCCTCAGTTGTAAGGAACTTTTAGGCCACGTTTTTTTAAAAGCTGTATTGAAGAAAATAGAGTTATTCAATGATAAATAAAATACTGGCAATATTCCTCAAAGTTTTCAAAAACGAATTGTTTAAAAATTGAAAAATGTGATATGCTAGGTGAGTAAGAATTCTGAAATATATAAAATACAAGCTCGAATTCCACTTTTGGGGGTGCGGGCAGGGGCGAGGATGGCATCTGCCAGTCTCCCTCCCAAAGATTGCCTCAACAGTCCCCATATGTGAGTCAAAGCAGATGGCTGTGTCTCAGGCTGATGCTCCAAGACAAGCAAATGAATCTCTTCCACACACAGTGTGGGAGCCACTTGCTGGGCCACTTCCCTCCTGGTCCCTGAGGCGTATTCAACGAAGACATCCAGACAGCTCCATGTGGCATTTAGAGAGCAGCCCCTGTTGAAGTTCTTTTCAAGGGTAATCAAGTTACCAACCAAGATGTTGACCTGAACAGCTCTCATTTTGAACAACCATGTGGCTGACAGTGTCTTGGTGCTCCAGCCGGGTGTAAGGCCTGAGCAACTGAGGTGGGAAAGCCAAGTTCAGGACATTGGTCAACCAGAGACCTCCCAGCCACATGTAATATCAAACAGCAAAAGCCCTTGTAGAGATCTCCATTTCAACGTGAAGACCCATCTCCACTCAACAACCAGCAAGTTACAGTGCTGGACACCCTATGCCAAACAACTAGCAAAAAAGGAACACAACCCCACCCATTAACAGAGAGGCTGCCTAAAATCATAATAAGGTCACAGATATCACAAGACACACCACCAGACATGGTCCTGCCCAAAAGAAAGACAAGATCTAGCCTCATTCACCAGAACACAGGTACCAGTCCCCTTAACCAGGAAGCCTACACAACCCACTGAGCCAAACTTACCCACTGGGGGCAGACATCAAAAACAATGGGAACTATGAATGTGCAGCCTGTGAATAGGAGACGCCAAACACAGTAAGTTAAGCAAAATGAAAAGACAGAGAAATAAAAAGCAGGTGAAGGAGCAAGGTAAAAACCCACCAGACCGAACAAATGTAAAGGAAATAGGCAGTCTACCTGAAAAAGAATTCAGAGTAATGATAGTAAAGATGATCCAAAATCTTGGAAATAGAATGGAGACAACACACAAAAAAAAAACGTTTAACAAGGACCTAGAAGAACTAAAGAGCAAACAAACAATGATGAACAACACAATAAATGAAATTTAAAAATCTCTAGAAGGAATCAATAGCAGAATAACTGAGGCAGAAGAACGGATAAGTGAGCTGGAAGATAAAATCGTGGAAATAACTACTGCAGAGCCGATTAAAGAAAAAGGAATGAAAAGAATTGAGGACAGTCTCAGAGACATCTGGGACAACATTAAACATACCAGCATTTGGATTATAGGGGTCCCAGAAGAAGAATAGAAAAAGAAAGGGACTGAGAAAATATTTTAAGAGATTATAGTTGAAAACTTCCCCAATATGGGAAAGGGAATAGTCAATCAAGTCCAGGAAGTGCAGAGAGTCCCATATAGGATAAATCCAAGGAGAAACACGCCAAGACACATATTAATCAAACTATCAAAAATTAAATACAAAGAAAAAATATTAAAAGCACCAAGGGAAAAGCAACAAATAACATACAAGGGAATCCCCATAAGGTTAACAGCTGATCTTTCAGCAGAAACTCTGCAAGCCAGAAGGGTGTGGCAGGACATATTTAAAGTGATGAAAGAGAAAAACCTACAACCAAGATTACTCTACCCAGAAAGGACCTCATTCTTGCTGGAGATATTAAAATATAAGGATGGAGATATTGAAAACCTTACAGACAAGCAAAAGCTAAGAGATTTCACCACAACCAAACCAGTTTTACAACAAATGCTAAAGGAAGTTCTCTAGGCAGGAAACACAAGGGAAAGAAAACAGCTACAATAACAAACCCAGAACAATTAAGAAAATGGTAATAGGAAAACACATATCAATAACTATCTTAAATGTAAATGGATTAAATGCTCCAACCAAAAGACACAGATGGGCTGAATGGATACAAAAACAAGTCCAGTACATATGCTGTCTATAAGAGACCCACTTCAGACCTAGGGATGCATACAGACTGAAAGTGAGGGGATGGAAAAAGATATTCTATGGAAATGGAAATCAAAAGAAAGCTGGAGTAGCAAGTCTCATATCAGACAAAATATACTTTAAAATAAAGACTATTACAAGAGACAAAGAAGGACACTATATAATGATCAAAGGATCATCCAAGAAGAAGATATAAAAATTGTAAATATTTATGCACCTAACATAGGAGCACCTCAATACATAAGGCAAATGCTAACACTCCATGAAAGGAGAAATCGACAGTAACACAGTAATAGTAGGGGAATTTAACACCCCACTTTCACCAATGGACAGATCAACCAAAATGAAAATAAATAAGGAAACACAAGCTTTAAAATATACATTAAATAAGATGGACTTAATTGATACTTATAGGACCTTCCATTCAAAAACAACAGAATACACTTTCTTCTCAAGTGCTCATGGAACATTCTCCAGGATAGATCATATCTTGGGTCACATATCAAGCCTTGGTAAATTTAAGAAAATTGAAATAATATCAAGTATCTTTTCTGACCACAACACTATGAGACGAGATATCAATTACAGGAAAAAGAAATCTGTGAAAAATAAAAACACATGGAGGCTAAACAATACGCTACTAAATAATTGAGAGATCAATGAAGAAATCAAAGAGGAAATCAAAAATAACCTAGAAACAAATGACAATGAAAACATGACAACCCAAAACCTGTGGGATGCAGCAAAAGCAGTTCTAAGAGAGAAGTTTATAGCAATACAATCCTACTTCAAGAAACAAGAAACATCTCAAATAAACAACCTAAACTTACACATAAAGCAATTACAGAATGAAGAACAAAAATACCCCAAACTTAGCAAAGGAAAGAAATCATAAAGATCAGATCAGAAGTAAATGAAAAAGAAATGAAGGAAACAATAGCAAAGATCAATAAAATTAAAAGCTGTTTCATTGAGAAGATAAACAAAATTGATAAACCACTAGCCAGACTCCTCAAGGAAACAAGGGAGAAGACTCAACTCAATAGAATTAGAAATGTAAAAGGAGAAGTAACGACTGACACTGCAGAAATACAAAGGATCATGAGAGATTACTACAGCAACTATATGCCAATAATATGGACAACCTTTAAGAAATGGACAAATTCTTAGAAATGCACAACCTTCCAAGACTGAAGCAAGAAGAAATAGAAAATATGAACAGACCAATCACAAGCACTGAAATTTAAGCTGTGATTAAAAATCTTCCAACAAACAAAAGTCCAGGACTAGACGGATTCACAGGCGAATTCTACCAAACATTTAGAGAAGAGCTAACACCTATTTTTCTCAAACTCTTCCAAAATATAGCAGAGAGACCAACACTCCCAGACTCATTCTATGAGGCCATCATCACCCTGATACCAAAACCAGACAAAGATGTCACAGAAAAGGAAAGCTACAGACCCAATATCACTGATGAACATAGATGCAAAAATCCTCAACAAAATACTAGCAAACAGAATCCAGCAGCACATTAAAAGGATCATAAACCACTATCAAGTGAGGTTTATCCCAGCAATGCAAGGATTCTTCAATATATGCAAATCAAACAATGTGATAAACCATATCAACAAATTGAAGGATAAAAACCATATGATTATCTCAATAGATGCAGAAAAGGCTTTTGACATCATTCAACACCACTTTATGATAAAAACCCTCCAGAAAGTAGGCATAGAGGGAACTTACCTCAACATAACAAAGACCATATATGAAAAAAATACACAGCCAACATAATTTTCAATGGTGAAATACTGAAAATATTTCCACTAAGATCAGGAACAAGATAAAGTTGCCCAATCTCACAACTCTTATTCAACATAGTTTTGGAAGTTTTAGCCACAGCAATCAGAGAACAAAAAGAAGTAAAAGGAATGCAAATCAGAAAAGAAGAAGCAAAGCTGTCACTGTTTGCAGATGACATGATACTAAACATAGAAAATCCCAAAGATGCTACCAGAAAACTAATAGAGCTAATCAATGAATTTGGTAAAGTAGCAAGATATAAAATTAATGCACAGAAATCTCTTGCATTCCTATACACTAATGATGAAAATCTGAAAGAGAAATTAAGGAAACACTCCCATTTTCCACTGCAACAAAAAGATTAAAATACCTAGGAATAAACCTACCTAAGGAGACAAAAGACCTGTAGGCTGAAAACTATAAGACACTGATGAAAGTAATTAAAGATGACACAAATAGATGGAGATATATATCATGTTCTTGGATTGGAAGAATCAACATTGTGAAAATGATTATACTACCCAAAGCAATCTACAGATTCAATGCAATCCCTATCAAACTACCAATGGCATTTTTCACAGAAGTAGAACAAAAAATTTCACAATTTGTATAGAAACCAAAAAGACCCCAAATAGCCAAAGCAATCTTGAGCAAGAAAAATGGAGCTGGTGGAATCAGGACCCCTGACTTCAGACTATACTACAAAGCTACAGTAATCAAGACAATATGGTACTGGCACAAAAACAGAAATATAGACCAATGGAACAGGATAGAAAGCCCAGAGATAAACCCACACACATATGGTCAGCTTATCTTTGATAAAGGAGGCAAGAATATACAATGGAGAAAGACAGCCTCTTCAATAAGTGGTGCTGGGAAAACTGGATAGCTACATGTAAAAGAATGAAATTAGAACACTCCCTAACACCATGCACAAAAATAAACTCAAAATGGATTAAAGATCTAAATGTAAGGCCAGACACTATAAAACTCTCAGAGGAAAACATACAACACTCTATGACATACATCACAGCAAGATCCTTTTTGAACCAATTCCTAGAGAAATGGAAATAAAAACAAAAACAAACAAATGGGACCTAATGAAACTTAGAAGCTTTTGCACAGCAAAGGAAACCATAAACAAGATGAAAAGACAGACTTTGGAATTCCTATTCAATATCTTGGAATGGGAGAAAATATTTGCAAATGAAGCAACTGACAAAGGATTAATCTCCAAATACTCAAGCAGCTCATGCAGCTCAATATCAAAAAAACAAAGAACCCAATCCAAAATGGGTAGAAGACCTAAACAGACTTTTCTCCAAAGAAGATATACAGATTGCCAACAAACACATGAAAGGATGCTCAACATCATTAATCATTAGAGAAATGCAAATCAAAACTACTATGTCGTATCACCTCACACCAGTCAGAATGGCCATCATCAAAAAATCTAGAAACAATAAATGCTGGAGAGGGTGTGGAGAAAAGGGAACCCTCTTCCACTGATGCTGGGAATGTAAATTGATACAACCACTATGGAGAACAGTATGGAGGTACCTTTAAGAACTAAAAATAGAACTATCATATGACCCAGTAATCCCACTACTGGGCATATACCCTGTGAAAACCATAATTCAAAAAGAGTCATGTAGCACAATGTTCATTGCAGCTCTTTACAATAGCCAGGACATGACAGCAACCTAAATGTCCATCGACAGATGAATGGACAAGGAAGATGTGGCACGTATGTACAATGGAATATTACTCAGCCATAAAAAGAAATGAAACTGAGTTATTTGTAGTGAGGTGGATGGAACTAGAGACGGTCATACAGAGTGAAGTAAGTCAGAAAGAGAAAAACAAATGCCGTATGCTAACACATATATATTGAATCAAAAAAAAAGTTTCTGAAGAACCTAGGGGCAGGACAGAAATAAAGACACAGATGTAGAAAATGGACTTGAGGACACGGCGAGGGGAAGTGGGGACAAACTGAGAGAGTGGCATGGACATATATACACTACCAAATGTATAATAGATAGCTAGTGAGAAGCAGCCACATAGTACAGGGAGATCAGCTCGGTGCTTTGTGTCCACCTAGAGGGGTGGGATAGGGAGGTTGGGAGGGAGACACAAGGGGGAGGAGATATGGGGATATATGTTTATGTATAGCAGATTCACTTTGTTATACAGCAGAAACTAACACACTGTTGTAAAGCAATTATACTCCAATAAAGTTGTTAAAATATATATATATATATATATATATATATATATATATGTATATGGGTACCTAATTGTGCATAGCAGCACTGTTTACAATAGCTAAGACATGAAAGCAATCTAACCATCAACAGATGAATGGATAAAGACTGTGTGAGATATATGTATATATATATTACACATATATGCATGCACACAATATACACACATACAGTATTACTCAGACACAAAAAAAGAATGAGATAATGCCATTTGCAGCAACATGGATGGACCTAGAAATTATCCTACCAAATGAAATAAGTCAGAAAGAGAAAGACAAATATCATATGATATCACTTAAATGTGGAATCTAAAAAAATGGTACAAATGAACTTATTTACAAAACAGAAATAGACTCACAGACATAGGAAACAAATTTGTGGTTACCATAGCGCAAATGGGGGAAGGGGTAAATTAGGAGTTTGGGATTAACAGGTACACACTACCGTATATAAAATAGATAATCAAGAAGGACCTACTGTATAACACAGAGAACTATATTCAATATCTTGTTATAACCTATAATGGAAAAGAATCTGAAAAGAATATATATATATATGTATATATATATATATATATAAACTGAATCACTTTGCTGTATACCTGAAACTAACACAACATTGTAAATCAACTATACTTCAATTAAAAAAAATTCCACTTTTACCATTTGCTAGCTACTTACCTTGGGCAAATTACTGAAATCTTTGGAACATTGGTCTGGAAAATGAATATAAGAAGAACTGTTATCTTCCTCCACCTGGCCAGCAAATTTGGAATTCCTAAGTCTTACTCCTAAGCCTTCTTGTCTTATTTATGTTTTATTCTTTGGTGATTTCAATCACGCCTATGGCTTTGATTGCTACTTTTGTAAAGGCACCTCAGAAATGTCTGCCTTTGACACAGTTCTCTCCTCTGATTTGCTGATATGTCTTACTGCTTACCTGATAACTCCACTTGGATGCCACAAATGAAACCACAACTTGGCCTCTCCCCTGCCCAACATGTGCTTCTTCCAGCATTCTCTATCTCAGGATATGACTTCACCATTCATGCCATTCCATAAGCCAGAAACTTTTTCAATATCTGTGACTGCTTCCTCTCCTTGTCCCCAACATTCAATCCATCAGCAACTCTATCAAGTTTACCTCCTAAAATTTATCGAATATGTAACATTTTCCCATCTCCTTGGATGCCACACTATTACAAACTATCACCATTTCTCACCTTCAACAACTTCCTAACTGGTTGCCCTGTATTCACCATTGCCATCTTTCTCCAATCCATTTTCCTCCTAACATCCGAAGTAATCCTGACAAACAAAAATTTAATTCTGTTACTGTCATCTACTTAAAACAGTTAAGTGACTCTTCATGGCTCTCATGATGGAGACCAAAATCCCTTCCAAGGCCCACAAGTTCTGATCTCTGCTTATTTCTCCAGCTTTACTTCCCACTTTGCCCTTCATTACTCTATGAACTGTAGTTTCACTGGATTTTTTTTTCAAGTGTATTCTGTTTCTTCCTGCCACAGGGCCTTTGCACACACAATTCTCTTTGTCTGGAGCACTACCCCAACTCTCATCTCTACCAAATACAAACATGCATCTTCTCATATTTACAGTTAGTTTCTACCCATCTCAGATAACAAGAGTTCCAACATTATTTCCTCCAGAAAGCCCCTTGAACCAGGCTTTCCTGTACATTTGTGTAAGTTGCACCCTACACAAGAGCATCTGGCTGAGGGGAAAGTGATAGGTGGAAGTGAGCCGCACTCCACTCACCAATCCCTATATTCTGGCACAGAACTGCATGTTCTAGGACATCTTTATTTAATCCTCTCAAAGGTGTGGTGAGTTCTAGTTATCAGACTCTGTCCTATGTTCCTAGACTAAGTCAAAGCTCTGTATTTCTGGCTGCCATAATACCACTCATAGTACTTCCACAATTGCAATTTTTTATTTACCTGTATAAGGTTATGTTTTTAATGTCTGTCTTAGTTCCCATGAACTATATTTGATTTGGCCACCATTTTATCCATTGATGAACATAATCCTTGACATCTAATAGATGCTCAATAAATATGTGTGGAATGAATTAAAAATGAATGACATTATTATGAGGATAAATTTTTGTTGGTGAAAACAGCATGTCATTGTCTAAAGCCTAGCAAATACTCAAATTTGTTTGAAAGTGCAAATGAATTATCTGGCACTCAAATATTAAATGACTCAACTTGGGTCACAGCAATATTAAGCAGGCAGTGTGAGGACAAGACTTCAAGCTGACCAGTCAGTATATGGAGAGGCTCTAGGAACAGGTTTCTCACTACAGAGATCTTTGGAGAGTGCACACATCTATCTGGGACATGAGACCACTATCATTCTTGTCCAGTATCATACCCAAGGCAACATACTGAGAAGAGTGGGCTTCAGTGGCTGCCTGCTTGCTCTTTACCTTTAGGCAATGGTCAGATAAAGCTAGGCATTTTGTTGGTGCCACTTAGAAAAACTGAACTGAGGGCAGAAGTCCAGTAAGACCTCAGTTACCATCTCAGATAAAAAATCATTAGGATCATCACAGCTTGCATGTATTGAGTACTCTTGTGACAGGCATTATGATAAGTGCTCCACATGCATTATTCATTTCACCTACAACAATCCTATGATGTATTAAGTTGAGTTATATGAAGTTGTCAATATTTGACCCTTGTGACCTACCAAAATGGCAATGTTATATGTTTCAGTCTAACAGATACCATTAGCCCCATTTTAAACATGAATATTTGAAGTTCCAAAAGCTAGGATTAGAACCCAGGCAGCCTTAGGACCAGATGGTGAATAGCCCTGCCTGGTCTTCTGAGGGGCCAGTCATGGACAGGAACTAGAAACCAAGAATAGTGTCTCTGGCAATTAACAAAGATTATTTTAAGCCTTATAACTTCTCCATATTTACTGTTTCTGGTCCCCCAACTGTGGCTTTGTGTTGATTCACGGTAAAACTCTATACAATAAAATGGGTTGTATGCATCTCTCTGCAGGAAGACTATACCCCACTTCCGATCCACGTCTGGGGAGAGAAGGAGTTCCCAGGGAGGAGCGAGTGGTAGTAGTGCTAAAGAGGAAAGGGCTGCAGGCTTTTTCCAGGCCCTGCTGGAAGGAAGGAATGAGAGGATGAGAAGCCCCAGCTGGCTCCTGCTTAGAAATGGAAAGACCTGGGTAGAATATCTGACAAAAACTAAAATCCACAGCATCTGCATTCATGCTCTTCCTAAAACATCAGCTGCCGGGAAACACAAAGTTCTTCTAAGGTCTCTGACTATGCCAGGTCAGAAACTTATCACCAGAAACACAGAACTGGCAGGAACTTTACAGGTCCCATGCTCCAGACATCTCCTTTTAAAGATGAGAAAGCGAATTAAACAAGCATTTACTGAGCACCTACTTCAAGCCAGGGACTGTATGAGTTCTTGGTCCTAAAGGTGGGAACTAGAGAGATATGGACCCTTGTGGAGTTTACAAATTGAGCAGGGGAAGAGTGATAAAAGGCAAAAGCCCAGGGTGCAATTATAACAGTGTACATGGCCAGGTATGGAAATTTCCTGAGGAAATAACTTAAACTGAGACTTGAAGGATTTGAACAAACTAGGCAAGCAGGGTGTAGCTGGTTACTTAAGTGAAGTGGTCTGCTTAGGGTCACTAATTAGCTCTATAATGCGGGACCACTTATAAGCCTCTCTGTGCCTCAGCAGTAAACAGGAGAATGTTTGTTAATTCATAGGCTTGTGAGTGTTAAATGGGCAGGTATATGTAAAACATTTAGTGCATAATAGCTGCTTAATAAGTGTCTGTTCCCTTCCCGCATTTCTCCTGGTCCAGAATATTTTCTGCTATATGATATTGCCTTTATTCTTAGGACACAGAGCCCTTCAGGGTCAATAATTTCAGTCTGTTTTGATATCTGTTTAACTTGTGATGTTGCAGACTGCGCAACATGATGGGAAAATTATGGCCGTTCACATTACTGCGCCAAGAGTTTTATGCTGCAGCCAGGGGCTGAATGCATTCTGTTTTTCATCTCAAACTGTTGTTCATGTTTTCCCATGACCAAAACTATTTATGACTAACTTACATAGTAGAGAAACTCATATAATTTCCAGCAAGTCCACTTTGTGAGAGCACTTTAAAATTGCATAATGATTAGCTAGGTAGAGAGGCACTGCTTAGGGGGGTCCTTTTCATCAATAATATGCTAATTATTATAATAAATAATTTTATCATAATAAAAGAACAATAATGTTCATTATTATATAATTATTACATTATAATATTATTGTTGTTATTATTATTACAGCTATTAATGAATATGTCTTCCATGCACCAGTCACTGTTCTAGGTTCATCACAGGGACAGCCCTGCCTGATCCTCTGTGGAACCAAACAGTATACTATAAGTGACAGGAAGTTTATGGCAAAGGAGTGACATGATCACATTGCAGGTAGATCCCTAAGAGAGCAAAGAGAATGGATGAGAGGCATGGAGATCAGGTAAGAGTCCAGGAAAGAGATGATGAGAACCTAGCTGGGGCAGTGCTAGCAGGGATGGAGGGGGAAGGAGGGATTAAAATATATTTAGGAGGCAAAATCACCAAGACTGGATGAATGACTGATAGGGGAAGGGGTTGGGTAGAAAGAAGGAGGAATGCAGGATGACTTCATCAACCAAGAAGCAGAATAAAGAAAGAAAAGCAGATTGATCCCAGAGAAGGTTGAGACTTGCAAACTTGGTTTTGAAACTACTCAGTTTAAGGTGACTGTGGGACAACAGGTAGCGATGCCCAGCGGGCAGCTGGTACAGGAGTCTGGGGCTCAAGTCAGAAGTTAGAACTACAGATAAGTAGTGGGGAGGGGGACATCTGCATAAATACTATAGTTTAAGCCTCAGACCTGGATGAGAGCCCCATGAACAGTGGAAAGAGTGAGAAAGTAAGAGAGCAGAGAATAAAACCCTGGGGAACAGCAGTATTTGAAGAGCTACCAGAGGAAGAACTTGTAAAGGAGAGGGAGAAGGACTGTCAGAAGAGCAGAAGGCAGAACAGTAGAGTGTGGTGCTCTGGAAACCAAGAGAGGACATGGTGCCCAGTGCTGCAGAGAGTCGAGGAAGGCGATAACTGAAATGAAGAGTTGAATGTCCTTCCAGATGTCATGGACCACATAGGCAAAGTAGGCTTCTAATGGAGGGGTGGGCATGGAAGCCAATGGGCTGAGAAGGAAATGGGATGTGAGCGCAGAGCCTTCAGCATCCATTTTGTATTGTGTCCTCAGGTCTGACTAGGGCACTGTCAGAGATCCCTGTGACACCAAAAACCATATCCCATACTCTTGTTGCTCCACCTTTTGCTTCTCCACCAACTTCTCTTACTCTGACTTCCTTTGTACTCCTAGGTTCCAGGTCCAACTCTGATCAGTGTCTAATGCCCTAGAATAACAAGATCATAATTTCAAAATCAAGATCAGGGGTGCTCTAATTTCAATACATATTGTAGGCCAGGCACTCGGACTTGTAAAATAGAGTATCATCTATCTACTCTGACAGTGACTGGGGAGAAGGCCACCTCCACCACTACACTTTATTCTAAGCCACCATCATTCCTCTCTGGACAAAGCAAGAGACTCTTTGCACCCCTGTCCTTTTACATTTGTGCTCCATGCTGCAGCCAGAACAATCCCTGTGAGAAGGAAATCAGATCAGGTCTCCCCTTTGCTCAAAATGATTCAGTGTCTTCCCATTTCACCTGCAATAAAACCTAGTTCCTACCACTGCCTAAAAGTGCTAAGTAATCTGGCCCCAGTCTAACTATTTGACCTCATTTCCTATACCTCTTCCCCGTGCTACTGCATTTTGCATACACTGACCTCCTTGTTGCCCCTCCAACACAGCAAGAACGTCATACCTGCCTCTGGGATTAGGCAATTATTTTTCCTGGAATGATCTCTCTCTAGAAATTTGCATGGCTTCCTCACTCCATTCAGGACTCTTCTTAAATTTTAAATATATAAATATAATTATATATATATGGTTTAATATATATAAAATCACATATATATGTATCATATATATACTCACATGCACTCTTTCTCCTCCCACAAGAATGTAAGCTCTGTGAGGGTATGAACTTTGTCTATATCTCTAGCACTTAGAATAGTATTGGGCATTTAATGCATAATTATTGAATGAATAAGGGGATGAAGGTACATCCCACAATCTGAAACAAAAGAGAATGAACCAAACAGAAACTAAGGCCAGACAGCAATCCTCTAGTAGGTGTGCACCAAACATTTCCTCTGTCCCCTGATGAGCACAATTGTCAACATAAAACAAGTCTGGTCCTTGCCTATAGTAAGCAGGCACTTAAGATGAGTAGACATATTAAATACCTAGTGAATGAGACAATTGAGAGAAAAGTACTAGTGGTCTTTAAATTAAAACTCTAATTAGTTAATAAATTTGTATCACCTTGCCTGGAGCCATTGGATGTTTCCTACCCTCCCGTCCCCCCGCCCCCCCCACCACTGCTCCTTTCCTCTGCCATACATGTCTCTTTCCCCCACTACTCTCCCTGACAGGACCAGCCACTGAAGGCCTGGCTTAGCTGCTTGGTCACTTCCTCATTGAAAGAACCTTCTCATTTTTCTACTTAGGCATTTCATAGTCACTGGCCTTCTCCCTCCCATACAACATCTGCTCCCTTCAGGGTTAGAAGAAACTCAGGGATCTAAGCAAAGGACAGAGACCTGTTATTAGAGCTACAGCTGATACATCCAAGTAACTGAGACTAGTTAGAGACTTAAGCCATCTCTTTAGTATAGATTCAAACAGATTCTAACACCAATGTAGTATGGGAATTTTTGCCTATTATCTGTCCATTAGTCAGAAATTACCTATATGGTTATTAATACTGCCTTATTGACTCGAATAAGACACCAAAAAGGACATGACAAATATATCGACCCATTTTTCTGTGCAGAAAGAAGTGGGTTGCTGAGGATCAAGCTGTTAGAATAAGAGGTCAGGCCTCCTGACAGTTGACCTATGAGTCTCCTCTTTATGGCCACTAATGACTGGGGTCTCAAGTCCCAGTGGGGAAGAAAGAAGAGCAAAGCCAACAACTTTGATTTCTTGGCAAGGCCTTTGCCTCAGTAGGCTTTCCCCCAAACAAATCCCTGCAGGCAAAATCTCACTGGATTACCCCACCAGTTTGAAAAATACCATATGCATGAGGATACATTAGCTGAAAGATGAAATCAGCAAAAGCGATGATCACACTATAGTCACAGACTGAAGTATCTTTTCTTTTGTCAGACAAAAAGTCAACAGAGTAATGATTGACCTCATTCACGACAGTCAGCCAGCCCTATGTGATTACTCCCATGACAACAAAGAAAATAAAGGAATAAGATACAATGTTTTGACATCTCCAAAAGCAGGGTATTAAGATGCTTTACCTGTATTTTTTCCTGAATTCAGAGAAAAGAATTAGATTCATTTACTCAACTAGCATTATTAAACACAAATAAATAAGTGGCACTAAAGTAAATAGTGTGAAAGAGAAGGAATATGGGGAAGGTATAATTTTCTTTCCACAGCATTTCCAACTGAGAAGCAGAAACAGAAACAAGAAATGACATCAAAAACATCCGTGGAATGAGCAAGATATTACAGTGTAAGATGTATCAATAAGAAAGGATGAGATGTAAGAAAAGGGCCTGTGTAAAATAAGTCAATTCACTCATTTTATAATTATTTCCTGGGCGCCTACAACATCCCTAATACTGTGAAGCATAAGACCTTGAAAGATCTTAAAAATTTCCAGAGAAGATAGAATACACACATTAAAGCTAAATAAAAATATGTGTAGTATCACATTATTTGTTGAGTGAGTGGGAAAGCAGTATGTGTGATTTTCAAGAAATTGAGGAGGAAGAAGTCACTCTGGATTGGTGAAATTGTGGAAAGCTTCATGGAGGGGGTAGGAATGGTCTAGGTATCAGACGAAGCACAAAATTTTTAAATGTGAAGAGAAAACTCATTCCAGGCAATGGAAACCATGCACATGAATTCATGTAGATAAGAAAGTATATGGCAGGTGTGTTAGTAACGCTTGCTACTATAACAAAAATGCAACAATCTCAATGGCTAAACAAAATTAAAATTTATCCCTTGTTCATATAGGCTCAAATTTAGATGTTCCCAGTGATTTGAAGGAGCGTCTGCCCAGTTATTTTGAGGACGTGACTCTTTTAATCTTGTTGTTCTGTCCTCTAGGTGTGTAGAGTTCCCCTCCCTTTAGCTGATGGGTGGGAAAGAGAAGGAGTAAGGAAGACTCATTGAATCTGGAAAATTTTCACAGGGCAGGTGTAGATGTGATGGATACACCTCAATTTAACCCTCATTCCGTTGGCCAGAACTCAGTCCCAACACCACACCTAACTGCAAGGGAGGCCACGTAATGTGTCCAGGAGGACATGGCAGTGGGCTGGGGTGAACACGTAGCAGTCTCTGCCACGGCATGTTTGGGAGAAAGAAAGTACACCTAATTGGCTGGTGCAGAAGAGGCTAGAGAAATAGATGAAATCAAAGATGGGAAAGTGTAAGACACAAGACTGCTCTCAAGGAGATAAGAGAAGGAGGATAGGCACACATAAAAGGTTTAAAAACAAAAGAATGTGCTTAATACTCCTAGGGGTAAGGCATAAAACAGATGGAAAGGGGATTTATGGTGTTGAGAGGTTGCTCAGTGTGGCATGATTGGGAAAGGTTTCAAGGAAGATGTAGAAATAATGCCGAGCCTTTAAGGATAGAATCAGAGAGGATTCAGAGAGATAGAAGTACCAGAGCGGATATCTCAGGTGGGATAGGTATAAAGAGAGGGTAAACATTAATACAAATGAGGAAGGTGGGAAAAGAATACGATCAAGGGCAGAGAGATAATTATAAGGAGGCTGGAGAGAGATAGTAATCAAACAAATGGCATTTATCAATGAGAGTCCTTTTGGCATTGGGAGCAGAGGGACAGTTCTTTATTTATAGGACTGCCACACATCACAGGACTTTTATCCTCCCTAAACCGCACCCATCAAATGCTGGTACCACCCCCATGTAATAGTGACTAGTAAATTCCTCCATACTTCCAAATCTCCCTCCTGGGGAAAGGGATAGAGCAGTAGTGCCTCTACTAAGGGCACTGGCCAGAGAATAAAGAGAGATGGGGTCAGAAAAGTGGTCAGGAAACCTTTGATGTAGGGTCCTGATGTGAGGCTAGGGAGGGTAAGGGAGAGAACATAGGAAATAGAAAACTACTGAAGACCTTCAATGGAGACTGTGCTGAAAATAGTGTTCAAATCTGTTACCTCTAGGCTGGATGTCCAAGACGGTGGCACCACCAATTGGAAACTGTGTTTTAAATTCAACTTGAGGCATAACTCACAAAAGACTTATATCCAAATCAAGTCGATTAATCCAAATGTCACATATGGGTATTCAAATATTAAACAATAAATTCCTGAAAATTCAGGATGCTCCTAAATTAAGACCACTAAATCAGTCTCTTACCTCCTGAGGCTAGAATGGTATGTAGATGGAACTTCCCCTAATGAAAGAAATCAATCTGGCAAGAAACCAGAGAAGTTAAAGTAATTTGAAAGTGTCTATATTTTCTATCCACCCGGCCTTATTTTGTGAATGTTTCCTCTATTTAGAGAGCTACTGCAGTTACTTCAGACATGTCAGGTCCTTCAGGACAGATATATCTTGCCCTAATTCCAAAACCCCTGAAAATGGTTCTCTCCCAAATAATAGGATTGCCGATTTGCCAAGCTACACTTTTGTATCTATGTCTTTTGCCCCTTGACTGGCCCTTAAAATAAGAGTTTTTAGCTGAAGAGCATGCTAAGTGAAATAGAGCTAATCCCATTGTCCAGGATTGCCTGTTACCCAACAATCACAGAGCCTGGTCTGACCCTCAGCACTGACGTGGGACAATCAGGGAGGTCGGTCAGATGTACCTGCAGTCCTGATGGGAAATGTCACTCAGAAATGCCTCAGCTGCAAGAGAAGCATTTCAAAATGGATGTTTGAAAATAACCATGATGATACCCAGAAACAGCACACTTAGAAGGTTTAAAAGGGGCAAAAGACAGGTTCACAAAAAAAAAACAATTCTAAGGGATATCTCTCATAAACGGAAGCAGACAATATTTTCCCCAAAATACGCGACTTCTTTTAAAATCACTGGCAGGTTTTTCCCAATGGTACTCCTGAGACCAAATATGTAGATGTACAGGTTTCCTCTAATGAACATTCAGACACCCCAACGATGGCTCTGATATAATTATTGGGACATCAAAGTAAATTACTTCAATAGATTATTTTCCTCTTTTTTTCTCAGTGAAATACCCTCCATTGAAGGAATGGGGTTTTGACTGAGGAAGAGAAAAGATGGGTAACTGACACATGTGCAGCTTTGAGGTTTAGGGCAATAGGAAGGTTTGCTTTTTAGGAAAAGAGAAAAGTGGGTGTTAGGAGAGAGGTGGAGAAAGGAAAAGGAGCTCCTCATCCACAAATAATTAAATAATTAAAGGGAATTATTTTCACTTTAAGACAAGGGAAAACTACCATTCTTTCCACTCACAAATATTTCTGAAATGTTTACTTGGTACAAGAAAGTGCCAGGTTCTAAGTATCCAATAGTGAGCAACATAAAGAAACAAACAAAAACCTGCTCATTTGAAAGCAGAAGAAGGGATTTCATCAAATGGGAAAATCTGCAGCTTCTTTGGAGAGTAGGGGAAGTTTGAAAGCAACACAAAGAAGGCTGGTGGGGGGAAGTCATACAGAGTGGTCGTGAGAGAAGGAAGAAGTGCCTTTGGGAACAGATATAGTGGAGGTGAAAGTAAGGAAGTTAAGGTCAGATGGCTCTGACCTTCTCAATAAGCTTGGAGGTATTGGCTGAAAGTAGTTTGAAATAGAAGAGAACAGAGAAGGTATGGAATATAGGAAATGTGTTCTTGACCTTGATAAGTCTACTAGTTTGCCTGCTTTTCACCCACTAGAGGTATGTGGTATTACATGCAGCTTGGTTTCCATGAGTTGGTGTGCAGACATTTGATAAAATGCTGGTGATCAGCCTGATATGTTCACTTGCTTAAACTTTCTATAATTATAACACTCTGCCAAGTGCTCCTTTTGGTTCTAGCAGCCTGGGTACTTTTGGATCTTGTAAGAGATCATCTAGGAATCTATCTGGAATCAATCAGTCATTAGTATCAAGAAATGATGATTGGACACCTGAGAAATTACACTTTGAAGTTCAATAGCAACTTTACTGGAAAATTCAGACTTGCTCGCTCCATTCTAACTATGTGGCCTTCTTTGCTTTTCATCAAATATTTTGAGTACTCCCTTCTCAGGGAGTTTGCAATTGTTTCCTCTGCAAATCCTCCCAGAGAGACATAAAACTTACTCTTTCACCTCCTCTTCCATCAAGTTTTGTTCAAGTGTTACCATTTCAGCAAGACCAGCCCTAAAACCCCTTTTAAAATTGCAACCTTACAGCATTCCCGTCCTTCCTTTCCTCCTCTATTTTTCCACAGCACTTACCACCTACAACATACTGTATAATATACTTTTAAAATTATATATGTCTTTCCATCTCCTGCCAAGAGTGAAAGCTCTGTGAATGTGTATATGTTTTCCTTTCCTTTTATTTTTACTTCTCTATTTCAGAACCTAGGACAGTGCGTAATATGAAAAAAATTACTTGATGAATGAGTGAATGATAATTATGGCTCATTCTATCTCTGAAAAAAGAGAGCCTAATAAAGCACCTCCTTGCGGAATTTCCAGCCTCTGAGATTTTTGGTAATTGGTTCTAGAGTAAGATTATAGCCAACATAGTTAATAAATATCTAATGTCATTTATTGAGAGATCTCATCAAAAGGACCAAAGGTAGCCTAGAAAAAAAGGAGAGAGGGGAGGAGGAGAGAAGGTAAAAGAGAAATGAAGAGACAAAACCACTGAGAAGTCAATGTGCAACGAGAAATACAGCACATGATTAAAAGCAAGAGAAGACTCAGCATGTGAGGAAGTGGCAAATGGGCTGTCCAATGCCACTTTCTCACCTTTCATGCCACTGGGGAAGTGGGGGAAGAGGGCATGCCACCTCTGGGCTGGAAGCTTCCACTTAGCAGTCCCACTTGCCATCTCCACTGTGGGAGGCAATGTCTGTGTTCTTGTAGCTGTGCTTTCTTTAATTGAACTGGGCAAGATCAGACGGATTGATTACCCATTGAGCCAACTGCCCACAGGAGATTCCCAGCAAGTTAAATTCATTCGAGACTGCATATTTACAGACAACATGCTCCTTTGAAGGGAATGTTAGGACGCTTAAGAGTTGTTTTCATAAGCTTCCAAATTACGTCAAAAGAGATTTCATATACAAATATTAGCTTTTTATCCAATGTAATGCAGTTAGTGCATAAAGCAAGGCTAACTTTTACTTCCCTGGGACTTTTGAAACTCCCTCAGCCCTCATTACCTTCCAACAAGACGTAAATTGGAAAGTCTACAGATATTTTACTGTATACAGCCCTTCTGTATCCCCTTCAAAAAAGAAATCTTTGCGTTTCTGTAGAGTTTTTCCCCACTTTGCATCATGGCAGATTTTAAAGCCAGGGGTTTCAGACAAGCAATAACAAGTTTGCTTAATCACTACTCCAGTTGATACCACTATTTGATGCTACACCAATGCTTGAAGCAGTGTATGGCTCTCTACTTTGGAGGGCTATGTGTAAGTTTTATGCAGTGTTAAGAAATAGGTTTTGGGATTTTACAGTCCTAAATTTGAATCTCATCTTATAATTCACTGTAAACTTGGATATACTCATTCCTAAAATGGATACTCTACATCACATAATATTAGGAGCATTAGAGATAAAGTACATAAAGTGCCTAGCATGGGCCTGTCACACAGTTGGGTTTCAATGGGAAGTAATTCCATCACACCTCCCCTTTCTCATCCTCTATAACATTTTTGTGTTACTCAAAGCTGCCACAGTTACTGGGTTCTACAAATCCCTACCTCTTTTCTAACCCAAACTGATCTCATTCAAAATATATGAATGGAACTTGAATGCTGACTTGGTGCAGTTCTATGAAAATGTTCTCATCAGACAGTGAGCCACTGAAGCTATAGTTTAGGAGAAAACTATCTCACTCAGCTAAAGACAATCCCTGTTTTGTTTTCATTTTGAAGGGAATACAGCCTTATAAATGTTAGTGATTTTATTCAATAAGGACCTTAAAATATTAAGCTATTGATCTCCACTTGGTTAAAATTTCTCCTGTAAAAGTACAGAAAGAAAGTACTTAATATTAATTATTCTGAACTAGAAATTTAGAGAAACCTCACAGGAAGTACCAGGGTAGTCTCTATGATAATTAGAATGAATACCACTTTTATAGTATTATGCGCGAGAAAACATTTTCTCATTTAACTCTTATAATTCTGAGGTATATTTATTTCTATGTTTACAACAGTATAGTTAGGGAAATTGGGTCATAAGGTTAAGATGGAGGGAAATAATAAAAAAGAGAACTGAAAATAGAAAATAACTTACAGGAAAAGAACAATAAGGCTAAAAGTAAGTGTTAGATAAGACCAGCAAAACTGATAAAAATCCTGGACAAGGAAAAAAAAAAGAGAGATAACACAAATTACCAATATCAGGAATAAGAGAACATTCGTACTAAGACTGTACACACATCAATAATAGTGGACTTTTATCAAACAATTTTATGCTAACAAATTCAACAGCTTAAATTAAATGGACAAATTCCTAAAAAAATACACTTTACCAAACTGTCATAAGATGAACAGAAATTTGGAAGAGCCATATATCTGCTAAAGAAATTCAACTTAATATCAAAAACTTTTCCACAAAATAATTCCAGGCTCAGTTGGTTTTATTGGTAAATTCTACCAGACATATAAGGAAAAAAATAATACCAAACTTACACAACTTTTTGAGAAAAAAGGGACCACTTCCTAACTAATTCTGTGAGGCCAGAATAACACTAATACAAGAACCTGAAAAAGACGTTACAGAATGAGACAGAGAGAGAGAGGGAGGGAGGGAGGGAGGGAGGGAGGGAGAGAGAGAGAGAGAGAGAGAGAGAGAGAGAATTACTCACCAATATCAGTCATGAATAGAATGCAGTAATACTTTTCAAAATGTTAACTAACTTGGATCCAGTAATATATAAATAGGAAAATGATGCAGAATAAAAGCGTTTGACAAACTGCAATGCCAATTCATATATTTTTAAGTTCTCATTAAACCAGGAATAGAAGAGAAATTAATTTAGTTCATTAATTGATCCAATTCAATTAATCTATGAAAAACAAAAAATATCATCATATTTAAAGATTAAAGGCTAAACACTTTTTTCATAAGATTATATAGAAGGCAGAGATTCCCCATTCCCACAATTTCTATTCAATATTTTCCTGGAGGTGAGGGCCAGGGCAGTAAGTGAAGAAAAAAATAAAATTTATGAAAATCGGAACAAGAAGAAGTAAAAATGTATATTTGCAGATGATATGGTTGTTAACACAGAAAATTCTGAGGAATTTGAAAAACATCTAATAGAATAAGTGTATTTAGCAAAATTGTAGAATAAAACATTAATAAAAATCAACTATATTTTACATAGTAACAGCAATTATAAAATTAATTTAAAAACAACTCTGCTTCTAGAATCATCAAAAATCATAAAACACTTAACAAATTTAAGAATATCTGTAAAGTGAAAACTGCAAAACATCACAGAGAAATTAAAGATCTAAATAAGCAGACATGTTCATGGATTGCAAGACTAAATATTATTAAGATGTCAATTCTTCACAAACTGGTTTCCACAGCTCTCCACAAAATTGTTCTAATGCAATTTTTGTCATAATCCCAGCATGTATTTAAAGAAATTGATCATCTGACCCTAAAGTATCTATGGAAATGCAGAAGACTTAAACATCCAACTTTATTTTAAAAGAATAATGACAATCTTTATTTAAAAAGCATAGGGCCTCCCTGGTGGCGCAGTGGTTAAGAGTCCGCCTGCCAATGCAGGGGATACGGGTTCGTGCCCCAGTCTGGGAGGATCCCATATGCCGCGGAGCGGCTGGGCCCGTGAGCCATGGCCGCTGGGCCTGCACATCCGGAGCCTGTGCTCCGCAACGGGAGAGGCCACAACAGTGAGAGGCCCACATACCGCAAAAAGAAAAAAAAAAAAAAAAAAAGCATAATATTACACAACTTTCACCAGGTGATTTTAGACTCAAAGACAATATAATCAAGAATGATTAATCAGTCAAACATAAGAGTCAATAAATTGATGCAATGGAAAAGAGATCAGAAATATACCTACACTTATATAGTCATTTAATTTTTGGCAAAATGTCAAAGCAATCCAATGTGGTAAAGGTCTTCTTAACAAATGAACAACTGGGTATGCATATATGAAAATAATGAACCTTGACCCCTACTTCATATAATATATAAACATTACTTTACAATGACTCCTAATTCCATAGGTAAAAGCTGAAACTATTAAGATAATATCATTGTAACTTAGAGGGTAAGCAATGGTTTCTTAAACTGAACATAGAAATCAATAACCATAAAATAAAGGATTAATAAATCAGTCTTCATCAAAATTAAAAAGTTTTATTCATCCAAAGAAACCATTTAAAAAATAGATAAGCCACAGCCTGGGAAAAATATTTGCAAAACTTATATTTGACAAAGGATTAGTATTTAGTTAATGCAAAATTTTTTCTACAACTCATTGAGAAAAATAAAGCAACCTAGTAAGAAATGGGCAAAAGATTTGAACAGACACATCACAAAGGAATATGTACAAAAGGGCCATGAACCCCCGAAACAGTGCTCAGTATTATTAGTCCTCAAGGAAATGCAACTGAAACCACCATGAAATAAAAGCATACAACCAATAGAATTGTTTAAAATTTAAAAGACAGTCAACATTCAATGTTGTCAACCCTAAATTCTTATACACTGAGATGGGAATACTGACTGGTACAACCACTTAAGGAAAAGACCTGACAGTGTTTTATAAATGTTAACATACATCCATCTTATAATCCAAAAATTCCACTCTGAGGAAGAACAAAAGAACAGAAGATAAAAACATATGTCCAAAAATAAGAATTCTACAACATGTTTCACAGCAGTTTTATTCATAAAACTGATTTACCTTTTCCTTCTGCTTACCAAGACTCAACTTCTATTCATCATCAAGTAAAACCATAGTAAGTTGCCTAACTGTCTCATCCCTAGGAACACTCTGATCTATTAGCTATCATCACTCAAGAAGAGGAAGAAAAAGCCAGAGACTTTGTGGAGAGCTTCTCTGAACCTGACTGTATTGGAACTGAGTGTTGGGGTTACTGACAACTGCCATGCAGAAAGATGTGCTAAAGCTCGACCCTCATTTCAGGAGAGGCTGAAACAACTGAGGGTATTAGGAGATGATACACAGGGCATACATGCCCGACCTTTCAGTGACCAAACAGCTGAGGGCCAGAGGGCATATGGACTAGGAACATCAACTGTATTTCCACAGAATATATGAGCCCAGCAGTTAGCACTTTGGTAGTTGAGGTTGGAGCCTCATTATTCACTATGTTGACTTTCACTTAATAACAATGTGTTCTGTACAGCACACACATCCAACCTCAGCTGCACTTTTTACTCTTGAGTCCAGACTTTCCATATTGCAATCTCCTCCTGGTTTCAGTCCAACATCCACTCAGCCTTCAGACATACCTTATACCTCCAATGCCAAACATGTTCCAAGATCCTGTGGTGTCAATAGTCTTCCTTCTCTTTGACTTACACCAATTGCATTAGTTACACATTGCCTTTCTCTAGAGTGCTAAAATAATTAAAACTCATTTACCTTTTTCATTTTTTCAAAATTTATTGCTATATTTCTTTTTACCAATCATCTCTTCCACAAATTTATTTGTTCTTCTAGATTTGCCATTTCTAAAAAAATTAACTTACAGGAATTTTATTTACTTTCAGGAGTGTTGGACCTACAATTTTTAACAGAATATATTCTCTCTATATCTCTTGACCTCTTTTTCATATTTTCCAAATTTTTCAGTTCCCTGAAAACCTCTTGTGCATTTCAATAATTATCTGTTTGGACCTCTGGGATAACATCAAGTGCATTAGCATTATAGGGGTCCCAGAAAGAGAAAAGAAAGAGCCCAAGAAAATATTTGAAGATATAATAGCTGAAAACTTCCCTACCCAGGAAAAAGAAACAAGCACGCAAGTCCAAGAAGCACAGAGAGTCCCATACAGGATTAACCAAAAAAGGAACACAACAAGACACATTGTAATCAAAATGACAAAATGAAAGATAAAGAGAGAATACTAAAAGCAGCAAAGGAAAAGCAACAAATAACATAAAAGGGAACTCTCTTTCTCAGCAGAAACTGCAGGCCAGAAGGGAGTGGCAAGATATATTTAAAGTAATGAAAGGGAAAACCCTATAACCAAGAATGCTCTACCCAGCAAGGCTCTCATTCAGATTCGTTGGAGAAATCAAAATCTTTACAGACAAACAAAAACTAAAGGAATTCAGCACCACCAAACCTGATTTACAACAAATGTTAAAGGAACATTTCTAGGCAAAAAGGAAAAGGCCACAATTAGAAATGAGAAAATTACAAAATGTAAAAGCTCACTGGTAAAGGCAAACATATAGTATATGTAGGAAATCATCCACACACAAAACTAGTAGGGTGGTTAAAAGACAAAAGTAGTAAAAACAGTTGCATCCACAATAAGAAGTTAAGGATACATAAAACAGTTAGATTTAAAATATGATATAATAAACAGTAATAATGAGGGGAGGTGAGTACAAATGCATGGTTTTAAAAATGCATTTGAAATTAAGTGATTAGCAACTTAAAACAATCACGTTTATATATAGACTGCTATAAAAAAACCTCATGGTAACAACCAACCAAAAATTTATAATAGATATAAACACAAAAAAAGAAAAAGGAATCCAAACATAACACTAAAAATAGTCATCAAATCACAAAAGAAGGGGAAAAAAAGACTTACAAAAGCAAATCCAAAACAATTAAGAAAATGGCAATAAGAACAGTCATATCAATAATTACCTTAAATGCAAATGGACTGAATACTCCTATCAAAAGGTAGACTGGCTGAATGTATACAAAAACAAGACCTGTACGTATGCTGCTTACAAGAGACTCACTTCAGATCTAGAGACACATACAGGCTAAAAGTGAGGGGATGGAAAAAGGTTTTCCAAGCAAACAGAAATCAAAAGAAAGCTGGAGTAACAATAGTTATATCAGAAAAATACACTTTAAAATAAAGATTATTGCAAGAGACAAAGAAGGGCACTACAAGATGATCAAGAGATCAATCCAAGAAGAAGACATAACAATTATAAATATTTATGCACTCAACATAGGAGCACTTCAATACATAAGGCAAATATTAACAGACATAAAAAGTGAAATCAAGAGTAACAATAGGGCTTCCCTGGTGGCGCAGTTGTTGGGAGTCTGCCTGCCCATGCAGGGGACACGGGTTTGTGTCCCAGTCCAGGAGGATCCCACATGCCGTGAAGCGGCTGGGCCTGTGAGCCATGGCCACTGAGCCTGCGCATCTGGAGCCTGTGCTCCGCAACGGGAGAGGCTGCGACAGTGGGGGGCCTGTGTACCGCAAAAAAAAAAAAAAAAAAAAAAAAGAGTAACAATAATAGTAGGGAATTTTAATACCACACTTATATCAATGAATGGATCATCCAGACAATCAAGGAAACAAAGGCCTTAAATAACACATTAGACAAAATGGATTTAATTGATAAATACAGAGCATTCTATCTCAAAGGATCAGAATACACATTCTTTTCAAGTACACATGGAACATTCCCCAGGATAGATAACATGCTACACCACAAAAAAAAAAGCCTCGGTAAATTCAAGAAAGTTGAAATCATATCAAGAATCTTTGCTGACCACAACACTTTGAGATTAGAGTCAACTACAAGAAAAAAACAGCAAAAAACACAAACATGTGGAGACTAAACAATATGCTACTAAACAACCAATAGATCACAGATGAAATGAAAGAGGAAATCAAAGAATACCTAGAAACAAATGAAAACAGAAGCACAAAAATCCAAAAATATATGGGAGGCAGCAAAAGCAGTTCTTAGAAAGTTTATAGCTATACAATCTTACCTCAGGAAACAAGAAACATCTCAAATAAACAACTTAATCTTACACCTAAAGCCACTAGAGAAAGAATAAACAAAACCTAAAGTTAATAGAAGGAAGGAAATCATAAAGATCAGAGAAGAAATTTAAAAAAAGAGGGCTTCCCTGGTGGCGCAGTGGTTGAGAGTCCGCCTGCCGATGCAGGAGACACGGGTTCATGCCCCGGTCCGGGAAGATCCCACATGCTGCGGAGCGGCTGGGCCTGTGAGCCATGGCCACTGACCCTGCGGGTCCAGAGCCTGTGCTCTGCAATGGGAGAGGCCACAACAGTGAGAGGCCTACGTACTGCAAAAAAAAAAAAAAAAAAAAAAATGGAGACTAAAAAAAATAGAAAAGATCAATGAAACTAAAAGTTGATTCTTTGAAAAGATAAAATCAGTAAACTTTTACCCAGACTCATCAAGAAAAAAAGAGAGGGGGCCCAAATCAATGAAATCAGAAATGAAAAAGGAGAATTTTATAACCAATACTACAGAAATACAAAGGATCAAAGGAGACCTCTAAGAGCAACTATATGCCAATAAAATGGACAACCTAGAAGAAATGAATCTTAGAAAGGCA
Source organism: Mesoplodon densirostris (assembly GCF_025265405.1). Classification (NCBI taxonomy): domain Eukaryota; kingdom Metazoa; phylum Chordata; class Mammalia; order Artiodactyla; family Ziphiidae; genus Mesoplodon; species Mesoplodon densirostris. The sequence continues at coordinate 157,440,699 of NC_082662.1, read as the reverse complement.
CAATCTCCCATGGCTGAATCAGAAAAAAGAGAAAATGTGAGCAGACCAATTATCAGTAATGAAATTGAAACAGTAATTTTAAAACACCCAACAAACAAAAGTCCAGGACCATGACTTCACCGGTGAATTCTACCAAACATTTAGAGAATATTTAGCACCAATCCTTCTCAAACTACTCCAAAATTTGCAGAGAAAGGAACAGTTCTGAATTAATTCTATGAGGGCATCATCACCCTGATACCAATACCAGACAAAGATATCACAAAAAAATTACAGACCAATATCACTAATGAACAAAGATGCAAAAATCCTCAAGAAAATACTAGAAAACTGAATGCAAAAATACATTAAAAGGATCATACATCACGATCAAGTAGGATTTATTCCAGGGATGCAAGGATTTTTCAACGTCTGCAAATCAATCAACACCACATTAACAAATTGAAGTATAAAAACCATATGATCATCCCCATAGATGCAGAAAAAAGCTTTTGATAAAATCCAACATCAACTATGATAAAAACTCTTCAGAAAGTGGGTATAGAGGGAACATACCTCAATATAATAAAGGCCATAAATACAAACCCACAGCTAATATCATACTCAATGGTGAGAAGCTGAAAACACTTCCTTTAAAATCAAGAACAAGACAAGGATGATCACTCTAATCACTTTTATTCAACATAGTTTTGAAAGTTCTAACCACAGCAAAGAAAAAAAAAAAGGAATCCAAATTGAAAGGAAGAAGTAAAACTGTCACTGTTTGCAGATGACATGATACCATACATAGAAAATCCTAAAGACACCACCAGAAAACTACTAGAGCTCATCAACAAATTTGGTAAAGTTGCAGGATACAAGATTAATATACAGAAATCTATTGCATTTCTATACACTAAAAATGAACTATCAGAAAGAGAAATTAAGAAAACAATTCTATTTACCATTGTATTGAAAAGAATAAAATACCTAGGAATAAACCTACCTAAGAAGGTAAAAGACATGTACTCTGAAAACTACAAGATGCTGAAGAAAGAAACTGAAGGTGGCACAAAAAAATGGAAAGATATACCATGTTCTTGGGTTGGAAGAATTAATATTGTCAAAAAGACCATACTGAAGGGGTACCCAACACCTGGGCCATGGATTAATACCAGTCCGTGGCCTGTTAGGAACCGGGCCACAAAGCAGGAGGTGAGTGGTGGGCAAGCGAGCGACGTTTCATCTGTATTTACAGCCACTCCCCATTGCTCACATTACCGCCTGAGCTCCGCCTCCTGTCAGATCAGTGGCAGCACTAGATTCTCACAGGAGTGTGAACCCTACTGTGAACTGTGCATGTGAGGGATCTAGATTGCACCCTCCTTATGAGAATCTAATGCCTGATGATCTGAGATGGAGCTGAGTTGGTGATGCTAGCGCTGGGGAGTGGCTGCAAATACAGATTATCATTAGCAGAGAGGTTTGACTGCAGGGAGACCATAATAAATCAATTGCTTGCAGAGTCATACCAAAACCCTGTCAGTGAGTGGCAAGTAACAATTAAGCTGCATCTGGTGGCAGGCTTTATAGTGGCAAGTGAGTTGATGTACTTCAGTTGAACAACTGCATCTAGTGGCAGGCTTTAAGTCAGAATCCAACACTTATTTTAGTCTGTGCATGACCTGCCCATTATTTTATTTATCACTTCCATCCATGCCTCTTTCCCACACTGCACACTTGTCTCAGTCACAGTTTTGTTAAGTCCACAAGCTAACTAGACTAATTGATGAAATAGCAGAGGATACTGAGGCACAGTTGTTAGAGATGATTAATGAGTCACTGTGGTACACAACCCAGGTTGACGAGTCTACTGATGTTGACAACAAGGCAACAATGCTTGTTTTTGTGTGATATATTTTTCAGGAGGATGTGCATAAGGATATGTTATGTGCACTTTTGTTGCCACCCAACACCACAGCTGCAGAACTATTCAAGTCTTTGAATGATTACATAGCAGGAAAACTGAACTGGTCATTTTGTGTCAGTATATGCATGGACAGAGCAGCTGCCATGACTGGACCGCTTTCTGGTTTCACTATTCGGTCAAAGAGGTCGCTTCTGAATGTGAGTCTACGCACTGTGTCATCCACAGAGAAATGCTGGCTAGCCGAAAAATGTCACCTGAACTTAGCAACATTTTGTAGAATGTGATTAAAATTATCAACCACATTAAAGTACATGCCCTTAACTCATGTCTGTTCACACAGCTCTATGAGGAGCTCATAGAGCACACACGTCTTCTCTTATACACAGAAGTGAGATGGCTTTCTAAAGGTAGATCACTGGCCAGAGTTCTTGAGTTACAAGAGCTGCTCCAGAGATTTCTTCTAGAAAAACAGTCACCACTGGCAGCAGCACATTTCAGTGACACAGGATGGGTCACAAAACTTGCTTACTTGTGTGACATATTCAACCTGCTTAGCGAGCTCAATCTGTCACTTCAGGGGAGAATGACAATGGCGTTCAAGTCGGCAGATAAAGTGGCTGCATTCAAAGGCAAACTGGAATTATTGGGGCGATGAGTGAACACTGGGATTTTTGACATGTTTCAAACATTAGCAGAGATTTTGAAAGAGACAGAGCCAGGGCCTTCTTTCTCCTAGCTGGTGCATGATCACCTATCTCAGCTTTCAAAAGTGTTTGAGCATTACTTCCCAACCACAAAAGACCCCCGAACTGGGAAGGAATGGATCCGTGACCCATTTGTGAATAAGCCAGGTGAATCAACTTTGTCTGTTCTAGAAGAGGATCAACTGCTTTTAAATTTTAAGGCAGTGGCCTTAAATGTATGTTTGAGACAACTTCATATCTCCATAGGTTCTGGATTAAAGTCAAGGCAGAATATCCTGAGACTGCCACAAAAGCACTGAAAAGCCTGCTTCCATTTCCAACATCCTATCTTTGTGAAGCAGGGTTTTCTGCAGTGACAGCCACCAAAACGAAATTATGGAATAGACTGGACATAAGCAACACACTTCAGGTGTCACCATCTCCCATCACCCCAAGATGGGACCATCTAGTTGCAGGAAAACAAGCTCAGGGCTCCCACTAATTCTGCATTATGGTGAGTTGTATAATTATTTCATTATATATTACACTGTAATAATAATAGAAATAAAGTACTCAATAAATGTAATGCATTTGAATCATCCGGAAACCATCCGGCCCATGACAGTCCATGGAAAAACTGTCTTCCACAAAATTGGTCTCAGGTGCCAAAAAGGTTGGGGACCACTGCCCAAGGCAATCTACAGATTCAATGCAATCCCTATCAAATTACCAATGGCATGTTTCACAGAACTGGAACAAAAAATTTTTAAATTTATATGGAAACACAAAAGACCCCAAATAGCCAAAAGAATCTTGAGAAAGAAGAACAGAGCTGGAAGAATCATGCTCCCTGACTTCAGACTATACTACAAAGCTACAGTCATCAAGACAGTATGATACTGGCATAAAAACAGACATATAGATCAATGTAACAGGATACAAAGCCCAGAAATAATCCCACATACTTATGGTCAATTAACCTACAATAAGGTAGGCAAGAATATACAATGGAGAAAAGACAGTCTCTTTAATAAGTGGTGCTAGGAAAACTGGAGAGCTGCATGTAAAAGAATGAAATTAGAACATCCCTAAGACCATATATAAATCAAAATAAACTCAAAATGGACTAGGGTCCTAAATGTAAGATCGGATACTATAAAACTAGAGGAAAACATAGGCAGAACACTCTTTGACATAAACTGCAGCAATATATTTTTAGATCCATCTCCTAAAGTAATGGAACCAAAAGCAAAATAAACAAATGGGATTTAATTTTAAAAGTTTTACACAACAAAGGAAACCATAAACAAAATGAAAACATAACCTACTTACTGGGAGAAAATATTTGCAAATGATGTGACTGACAAGTGCTTAATTTCCAAGATATACAAACAGCTCATACAGCTCAATGTCACAGAAAATCAACCAAATCAAAAAATGGGTAGAAGATCTAAATTGACATTTCTCCAAAAAAGACATACACATGGCCAAAAGACACATGAAAAGATGTTCAACATCACTAATTACTAGAGAAATGCAAATCAAAACTACAATGAGGTATCACCTTGCCCCAGGCAGAATGGCCATCATCAAAAAGTCTACAAATAATAAATGCTGGAGATAGTGTGGAGAAAAGGAACCCTCCTACACTGTTGGGGGGAATGTAAATTGGTACAGTCACTATGGAAAATAGTATGGAGGTTCTTTAAAAACTAAAAACAGAGTTAACAATATGATCCAGCAACTCCACTCCTTGGCATATATCGATAAAAGATGAAAATTCTAATTCAGAAAGATACATGCACCCCAATGTTTAGAGCAGCACTATTTACAATAGCCAAGACACGGAAGCAACATAAATTCCCCTCAACAGATGAATGAATAAAGAAAATGTGGTATCTACACAATGGAATATAACTTAGCCATTAAAAAAAAGAAATAATGTCTTTTGCAGCAACATGGATGGACTTAGAGATTATCATACTAAATGAAGTAAGTCAGACAGAGAAAGATAAATATCATACAATAGCACTTACATGTAGAATCAAAAAAAATGATACAAATAAACTTATTTACAAAACAGAAATAGACTCACAGACATAGCAAATTTATGGTTACCAAAGGGGAAAGGGGATGTGGGAGGGATAAATTATGAGTTTGGGATTAAGAGACACACACTACTATATATAAAATAAACAACAAGGACCTACTGTATAGCAACAGGGAACTATATTCAATATCTTGTAATAACCTATAATGGAAAAGAATCATCCCTGGTGGCGCAGTGGTTGAGAGTCAGCCTGCTGATGCAGGGGACACGGGTTCGTGCCCCGACCCGGGAAGATCTCACATGCTACGGAGCAGCTGGGCCCATGAGCCATGGCTGCTGGGCCTGTGTGTCCAGAGCCTGTGCTCCGCAACAGGAGAGGCCACAACAGTGAGAGGCCCACGTACCGCAAAAACAAAATAAAACAAAACAAAACATGTTTTTCCTTATGGTAAAATGCAATTAAAAAATATAGGAAGACTGATGGAGTTAGGAAATTATCATTATATGCTAAAATTGGCAGGTAAAAGTTTGAAGATAGCTGTATATTCATATATTTTAAAAGTATTTCACCAAAGTTGTTTATTAATTACAAAGGGGGAGTTTTTTAAGTAGAGAAACTTAGAAAACAACATTTTATCCCAGTCATCAAAGCTAACACAGCCAATTTGGGAGCATACTGACATTATGTGCCTCCTAATAAGATTCACTGAGGAGAATACACTATCACTTCAGTAGTTTTCTTGCCAAAAATGCATATCCTGAATCTAATCATGAGGAAACATCAGACAAATCAAAACTGAGGAACATTCTACAAAGCAGATGGCTTAAAGTCTTCAAAAATATCAAGGTCAAAAAGCACAAATAAAGGCTGAAGAACGATTCCAAATTAGACACTAAAGAGATGTGACAACTAAATGTAACACAGGACCCTGGATTTGATCCTGGACTAGAAGCAATCAATTGCTATTCAGGACATTATAAGAACAATTGATAAAAAGGATAAGGTGACAGTATTGTATTAATATCAAATTTCCTGGTTTTTATAATTCTAATCTGTTTATGCAAGACAATGCCATTTTTCTTAGTATATGCACACTGACATATTTAAGTATAAAAGAACATGATGTTTTGATCTTGTTCAAATATTTTTTCCAGGAACAAACATATACAGTGAGAGAGAGAGCAAGAAAATGGATAAAATACAAATGTTTGGTGGAAATGAGTGAAAAGTATCTGAGACTACCTGACAATATTTTAAAACTTTTCTGTACATTTGAAATTACATCAAAATATACTTCCATATGAGCCAATATGAAGTAACAGAAGATGAATTCACCCTCTACCTGAAACAACTAAAAAATGCACAAAATATATAAAACAATGGCTTTCTAGCTATAGGATATCAGGCAGTAGAAGGTAATGATCATGAGAAAATGGAAAAAAATGAGGGGAGAACTACAATTGTTCTACTTTATTGCCTCGAGAGAGCTTCCATGATGCAGAGCAAGGGAGGGGAAACCAAGACCAAGCCCAGGAATCTCCCTGAGTTGAGGAGATTCAGATGGGATACTGGGAAGGCCAATGTCACCAGAGTTCAAAAGGCAATGTACTGAGTAGAAGGAATCTTCACTGAAAGAGAACTACAAAGGGTCTGCCTCAAGTCTTTAGCTGAGTACTAATCAAAGTATGCATGTAAAGAAATTACCCAAGGCTGGGGAAAGACACACCCAAAAGAAATAAAGGGAAAATTCTGAGAGCTCACACATGGCCCAAGTAATTTACATTCCCACCACTATAGTAGAAAAACCTTTTAATTCACATGGGTATTGCTGTAGTAATGGAGGAAAAGTCATCCCTAGATAACAGCTTCTTTGGTGCCACCTAACAGAGCTTAAAAATATAACTCAAGGGCCTCCCTGGTGGCGCAGTGGTTAAGAGTCCGCCTGCCGATGCAGGGGATACGGGTTCGTGCCCCGGTCTGGGAGGATCCCATATGCCGCGGAGCGGCTGGGCCCGTGAGCCATGGCCGCTGGGCCTGCGCATCCGGAGCCTGTGCTCTGCAACGGGAGAGGCCACAACAGTGAGAGGCCCGCATACCGCAAAAAGAAAAAAAATATATATATATAACTCAAAAAGATCAAATGGTTTTCAAGTAACTTAACTATGTCCCAGAACACAGCTCAAGAATATTTATAGAAATATGAAAATATACAGAATTCCAAAAAGGTAAAATGCAAAACTGTTGTCATCTAACCAACAATTCTGAGACATGTAAAGAAGATAAAAAATAAAGCCCATACTGATGAGAAAAATCAGTCAATGAAAATAGGTGCATAAATGACATGAATGATGGAATTAGTAGACAAGGATATTACAGTTATTATGACTATTTTCTAGTTGTTGAAGTAGGTAGAAGAGATCATGAATGTTAAACAAAAACAAGGAAGATATTAAAAGACCCAAACTGTACCTCTAGAGATAAAACTACAATGTGAGAGATGAAAAGTACACTGGATAAGATTAAAAGCAGATTAGACTCTACAAAAGAAAAGATTAGTGAACTTGAAAACATAGCAACAGAGAAAAAGACAGGATAAAGAAAAGAAAAGAAAAAACCAAGCATCAGTGACCTTCAAACTTCTGATTTACCTGTAATTGCAGTCCCTGAAGAAGTGACACAGCATACAGAAAAAAATATTTGAAGAAATAGCCAAATTTTTTTCAATTTTAAAAATATTTTGAGAAAAAAAGATCATTATAAATAACATAAATTCATACTTATTATACCTCTGATATTTTTGTTCACCTAGGGAAAAGCATAGCCAAATAAAAACAATTAGAATTATAATAATTCAGTGGCAGCTGATATTAAATAACAAAACTGAAAGTATCTAATACCAGCAGCAACCTATTAGGAAAAAAAGTTAATTTGTTGCATCTTGGTTGCAGTATAAAATACCTAAAGAAAAACTTAATAAGAAACTAACAAAACTCTATTAAGAAAACAAACTATATTGTTTTTAAAAGAAACCTTTAAAAAGACTTGGGAATTATATTGAATATCTTATAATAACCTATAATGAAATATAATCTTCAAAAAATAAAAATAAAAAATTAACTGAATCACTATTCTGTACACCTGAAACTAATGCAGTATTGTAAATCAACTACACTTCAGTAAGAGAGACAGAGAGAGGAATAAAGAGGGAAAAGAAAGAAAGAAGGAAGGAAGGAAGGGAGGAAAGAAAGAGAGGGAAGGAAGAAAGGAAGGAAGGAAGGAAGGAAGGAAGGAAGGAAGGGAGAGAGGGAGGGAGGCTCCAAATTTGAGTGTCTACACACAACTTCAGGGAAACTGTTCCCATTAATCCATATATTTTTTAAAGTTTATTTCATTTTTGATAATCACTGTAAACTAGCAGGTCCAAAACGTCTAATAAACCCCAAGCTTGATGGCACACAAAAAGCTACATAAAGGCACACTGTACTAAAATTGTTTAAAATCAGTAATAAACAGAAAATGTTTTTTTATGACACTATTTTTTTATTAGTTTCTGCTTTATAACAAAGTGAATCAGTCATATATATACATCTGTTCCCACATCCCTTCCCTCCTGCGTCTCCCTCCCTCCCACCCTCCCCATCCCCCCCCTGCAGGCGGTCACAAAGCACCGAGCCGATCTCCCTGCACTCCGTGGCTGCCTCCTACTATCAAAACTACAATGAGATATCATCTCACACCAGTCAGAATGGCCATCATCAAGAAATCTAGAAACAACAAATGCTGGAGAGGGTGTGGAGAAAAGGGAACACTCTTGCACTGCTGGTGGGAATGTGAATTGGTACAGCCACTATGGAGAACAGTATGGAGGTTCCTTAAAAAACTACAAATAGAACTACCATATGACCCAGCAATCCCACTACTAGGCATATACCCTGAGAAAACCATAATTCAAAAAGAGACATGTACCAAAATGTTCATTGCAGCTCTATTCACAATAGCCCGGAGATGGAAACAACCTAAGTGTCCATCATCGGATGAATGGATAAAGAAGATGTGGCACATATATACAATGGAATATTACTCAGCCATAAAAAGAAATGAAACTGAGTTATTTGTAGTGAGGTGGATAGACCTAGAGTCTGTCATACAGAGTGAAGTAAGTCAGAAAGAGCAAGACAAATACCGTATGCTAACACATATATATGGAATTAAAAAAAATATCATGAAGAACCTAGGGGTAAAACAGGAATAAAGACACAGACCTACTTGAGAATGAACTTGAGGATATGGGGAGGGGGAAGGGTAAGCTGTGACAAAACGAAAGAGAGGCATGGACATATATACACTACCAAACGTAAGGTAGACAGAAAATGTTTTCAAAAATTTAGAAGAAAAAGGAAACATACACAAGAATGACAACAGACTTCTTGTCAGAAACGGTACAAGAAAGAAGAGTAGTGTAACATCTTTAAAATACTGAAAGAAAAATCTTTCAACAGGGAATTCTATACCCAGTGAAAGTTTCTGTCAAACTGAAGGTAAAATGAAGGCTTTTTAAGACATACAAAAGCTGAAAGAATTCATTGCAAGCAGACCTGAACTACAGGAACTGTTAATGATAGCCCTCCAGTCAGAGAGAAAACAATATTCAGTCCCTTCAGTCAGAAGTAAAATACTATTACTTGAAGGTAGAACATGGTTATTTTAAAATGCATACTATAAACCCTAAAGCAACTATTATAAAAGAAAAAAATTATAGTTTATAAACCAAAAAGGAGGTAAAATAGAATTATAAATATTACTGAATTAATCTAAAAGAAAGGAGAAAAAGAAGATAAAAGGAACAAAGAGCAGACGGAACAAACTAACAAATGGCAATACAGTAGATTTAAACCCAATCATATCAATTTCCATTAAATATAAATGGTCTAAATACTATAACTGTCAAATTAGATAAAAAGCAAGATGAATTATATGTTATCTATAAGAATTCCACTATAAACCTAAGGATGCAACTAGGTTAAATGTAAAAGGATGGTAAATTTATACCATGATAACACAAATCAAAATTACATCAAATAAAAAATTAGTAGACATGCAAATAAGCAGGAAAATGTGACTCTAAACTAGAGACAAAGCTGTCAATAGAAACTGATGCTGGAATTTTTATAGAAACCTTAAAGTAGCTGTTAACATTATGCTCAATGACATTAAGAAAAAGGTGGAGCTAATGTGTGAACCAATGGAGAAATCTTAGCAAAGAAATAAAAACTAAAATAACAACCAAAAAAAGTCTAGATACTATGCTGGAACAGTATATTATCTGAAATTTTAAAATTTTACTGGGTGGGTTGCTTCTGCTACATAATGTAAAAAGTTTAAATTGAACTCACAAAAAATAAAATATAATAAACTCTAAAATGTTACAAGTCACTCATAAGAGAGAAGGGACCCAGTGTTGCTTGCATTCTTGTTGGAGCAGTAGCGGAAGAGAAATCTGCTGTAGACAACATAAGATGAAAACAGCTGGAAACTTCCATTATTAAAGCTCAATTGAGGGTTGGCATGACAATTGATCTCTATAAGCCTCAGACTCAAGGGGAATCTGCACCCATCCTCAATTCCTTTCTATGAGCCTTTCCTGAGTACTTTTGAGAAAGACTCGGGTCAGAGCAGGAGAGAAAATGTCACCCCATGAGGTGCAGATGAGAAGGTTCTGTTGAAGTCTCAAATGGAACTGAAGAACTGAGGGAAACTTCATGATAGTTCAAAACCTTTCACTCAATTCCAGGCAGTGACTGTCTACAACAGGGATGCAGAAGGAAAACTGAGGGAGGACACCTGAGGTACAGGCTCAGGGGGTCAGCTGAAGTCTGAAAGAATTGCGAAAAATGGAAAGAAATCCAATTAGCATTTTAGGCCTTTCTCTGAGTATAGGATGTGGCCTTTGGGTGCTAGGGCAAGGGCACAACCATCAAGTGAGAATGCCCTGAGCAACAGCAGCATGGGTCCTGCAGAAGTCTGAAGATAGAGCATGAAAACTATGAGCAAAAATACATGCACTCCAAGCTGTACACTGAGTACAAGGCAGTAGCCTCTGCACACAAAGAGGGGGCAATAGACCTAGAAATGAGCCATGAACACGACCCACTGGAGCACATGAACATGGCCTATTGAAGTCTATTGACACACAATAGGATAGTCTCAAACCCTCAGATCCAAAGTTTTGCTAAAGAAAAGGTTCAGTGCCTGCCCTCATATAATCTAAAGGCTTGATGAACTGAATCTAACAAAAGAAAAAAAAAAAAAAAAAGGCCTACACCAAGACCAACTCAAAAACAGAATGAGTGCAACCCCTAAAAGTTCCTTGGCAGAAAAAGCAGTACTCATTTTTCAGTATCAATACTACTTACCTCAGGCTTTACTGTTATTTTAGACATGTAATCCAAACACATGAAGTAAAAATTTGTGGCCCACCATGAAGAGAAGAAACGGTCAATACAAACACACACAGAGAAGACTCAGGTGGAAATATATATGTACATATTTCTAATGCAGAAGGTAAAAAAAAATTTAACTGATGGAGAATTTCATCAAAGAAATGAGAACTATAAAGAAAAAGAACCGGGGAGTTAAACTAAATCTCTCTCCCCTACTAAAAATGAAACCTCATTGTAGTAGTCCCCTTAAATAAAGTCTAATTACCACTGTCTTTTAACAAAAAAATAACCATACGGATGCAATATGTGAAAAACTTTTTTCAATGGGACCATCATGTTAAACTGAGTGAACTGTATTTAAGATGAAATAAAACTAAAACATCAGTAAGTGCTAACACAGGTTAATATATTATATAAATTGAAATAAAAATATTAAAAAATTTAAATGCTACAAAGCATTTAAAATAAGGGAAGGAAGGAATAGTAAATGACCTAACATATATGTTATTGGAGTCCTAGATGGGAAAGAGAAAGAGAGAAGACACAGAACAAATAATCTAACATATAATGGCCAAGAATTTTCCAAAATTGAACAGACATCAAACTCAGCAAAACTCACCCTAGATAGATATCAAGAAAATTACACTTAGGCACATTATAGTCAACTTCTAAAAATCAAAGATAAAAAGATCTTAAAAGCAGACAAAGAAAAAATTACATAAAATGGTATAACAATACTAACATTTGCTAACTTCTCATTAAAAACAATAGGGGAGGGGAAAAAATAAGGGAGGGGATATGGAAACATATGTATATGTATAACTGATTAAATTTGTTATAAAGCAAAAAAATAAAAATAAAATAATAAAAAAAAAACAATAGGGGGCTTCCCTGGTGGCGCAGTGGTTGGGAATCCGCCTGCCGATGCAGGGGACATGGGTTCGTGTCCCGGTCTGGGAAGATCCCACATGCCGCGGAGCGGCTGGGCCCGTGAGCCATGGCCGCTGAGCCTGCGCGTCCGGAGCCTGTGCTCCGCAATGGGAGAGGCCACAACAGTGAGAGGCCCGCGTACCACAAAAAAAAAAAAAAAAAAAAAAAAACAAGCAAAAAAAAACAATAGGGACAGGAGACAACAGAACAACATCTTTTTTTTTTTTTTTTTTTTTCTTTTTGTGGTATGCGGGCCTCTCACTGTTGTGGCCTCTCCCGTTGCAGAGCACAGGCTCTGGATGTGCAGGCCCAGCGGCCATGGCTCACGGGCCCAGCCGCTCCGCGTCATATGGGATCCTCCCAGACCGGGGCACGAACCCGTATCCCCTGCATCGGCAGGCGGACTCTTAACCACTGCGCCACCAGGGAGGCCCCAGAACAACATCTTTAAAGTATTGAAAGAAAAACTCTTTCAATCTATAATTCTACCTCCAGAGAAAATATCTTTCAAAAATAAAGGAAATAGATATTTTCAGACATTCAAAGGCTGAAAAAATTGTTTTCTAACAGAACTTTACTTTTTAAAAATGCCAAAAATTTTACTCGCACGAAAATGATACCATAAAGAAACCTGACTTTGAACAAAAATGAAGGACACCAAAAAGAGTAAGTAGCAAATACCAAAAATTATACATACAACAACACACAGGCAAAGAGTAGGAGGGTGGTAAATAGAAGTATATTGTTGTAAGATTTTCAAATTGATCATACAATAATAGAATATACTTTAAAGTAGAATATGATAAGTCAAAATGCATAGAGCAACAACTTACAAAAACACGAAAATAACTAAAATGTCAATAGAGAAGAAAAAATAGAATACTGAAAAACACATGAATCACCAAAAAAAAAAGTAAAGAAAGAACAGAGGAACAACATACGAGATACATGTAAAACAAACACCATAGTGGCATACTTAAATCCAATTTAGAAATAAAAATATTAATTGTAAGTGGACTCAACATGCCAATTAAAAAGCAAAAATTTTCATACATGATAAGTAACACTTTCAATATGAAGAAACACATGGTATAAAGTAAAAGAATAAAAAGAAAATAAAGTAGTATAAGTACATAGCATAAGAAAGCTATGCAAGTTTTTAGTATCACACGAATTAAACCCAAACACTGAGTATTACAAACAATTAAGAGGAAAATTTGAGAATGAGGAAATGGACAATTCACCAAGAAGAAAAAGCAATCTTAAAAATATAGGTAACTAATAACAAAGCTCCCCAATACATTAAGCAAAACTAAAAAAAACCTAAAGAAACAAATCCACAATCAAAGTTGGAAATTTTAACACCCTTCTCTAGGTAACAGAACAAGGAGACAGCAATCAATAAGGATATTTGAATAACACTGTCACAAGTTGGATAAAATAACATTTAGATAACCCTGCACCCAATGCAGCAGAATATATATATTTTTAACATCTTTACTGGAGTATAATTGTTATACAATGTTGTGCTAGTTTCTGCTGTATAACAAAGTGAATCAGCTATATGTATACATATATCCCCATAACCCCTCCTTTTGCATTTCCCTACCACCCTCCCTATTCCAACCCTCTGGGTGGTCACAAAGCACCCAGCTGACCTCCATGTTCTATGCAGCTGCTTCTCACTAGCTATCGACTTTACATTTGGTAGTGTATGTATGTCAGTGTTACTCTCTCACTTCATTCCAGCTTACCCTTCCCACTCCCCGTATCCTCAAATCCATTCTCTATGTCTGCGTCTTTATTACTGTCCTAGTCCTAGGTTAATAAAAACCATTTTTTTCAGATCCGTATATACATGTTAGCATATGGTATTTGTTTTTCTCTTTCTGACTTACTTCACTCTGTAGGACAGATTCTAGGTCCACCCACCTCACTATAAATAACTCAATTTCATTTCTTTTTATGGCTGAGTAATATTCCACTTTATATATGTGCCACATCTTCTTTATCCATTCATCTGTTGACGGACACTTAGGTTGCTTTCATGTCATGGCTATAGTAAATAGTGCTGCAATGAACACTGTGGTATATGACTCTTTTTGAATTCTGGTTTTCTCAGGGTATATGCCCAGTAGTGGGATTGCTGGGTCATATGGTAGTTCTATTTTTAGTTTTTTAAGGAACCTCCATACTGTTCTCCATAGTGGCTGTACCAACTCACATTCCCACCAGCAGTGCAAGAGGGGTCCATTTTATCCACACCGTTTCTAACCTTTATTGTTTGTAGATTTTTGATGATGGCCATTCTGACTGGTGTGAGTTGATACCTCATTGTAGTTTTGATTTGCATTTCTCTAATGATTAGTGATGTTGAGCATCCATTCATGTGTTTGTTGGCAATCTGTATAACTTCTTTGGAGAAATGTCTGTTTAGGTCTTCTGACCATTTTTGGATTCACTTGTTTGTTTTCTGGATATTGAGCTGCATGAGCTACTTGCATAGTTTGAAGATTAATCCTTTGTCAGTTTCTTTTTATCCTTCAGTTTGTTAGTATGGTGTATCACATTGATTGATTTGCATATATTGAAGAATACCTGCATTCCTGTGACAAACCCCACTTGATCATGGTGTATGATCCTTTTAATGTGCTGTGGGATTCTGTTTGCTAGTATTTTGTTGAGGATTTTTGCATCTATGTTCATCAGTGATATTGGCCTGTAGTTTTCTTTTTTTGGGACATCTTTGTGTGGTTTTGGTATCAGGGTGCTGGTGGCCTCATAGAATGAGCTTGGAGTCTTCCTCCCTCTGCTATATTTTGGAAGAGTTTGAGAAGGATCGGTGTTAGCTCTTCTCTAAATGTTTGATAGAAGTCGCCTGTGAAGCCATCTGGTCCCGGGCTTTTGTTTGTTGGAGGATTTTTAATCAGTTTCAATTTCAGTGCCTGTGATTGGTCTGTTTATATTTCTGTTTCTTCTGGGTTCAGTCTTAGAAGGTTGTGGTTTTCTAAGAATTTGTCCATCTTCCAAGTTGTGTATTTTATTGGCATATAGCTGCTTGTAATAATCTCTCAAGATCCTTTGTATTTCTGCAGTGTCAGTTGTTACCCCTTTTTTCATTTCTAATTCTGTGGATTTGAGACTTCCCCCTTTTTTTCTTGATTAGTCTGGCTAATGGTTTATCAATTTTGTTTATCTTCTCAAGAAACAGCTTTTAGTTTTATTGATCTTTGCTATTGTGTTCTTCATTACTTTTTCATTTATATCTGATCTGATCTTTATGATTTATTTCCTTTGCTATCATTAGGGGGTTTTTGTTCTTCTTTCTTTAATGGTTAGGTTTTTTATTTGAGATGTTTCTTGTTTCTTGAGGTGCGACTGTACTGCTATAAACTTCCTTCTTAGAACTGCTTTTGCTGCATCTGATAGGTTTTGGATCCTCGTGTTTTCATTGTTCTTTGTCTCTAGGAATTTTTTGATTTCCTCTGATTTCTTCAGTGACATCTTGGTTATTTAGTAGTGCATTTTTTAGCCTCTGTGTGTTTGTATTTTTTATAGTTTTTTTCCTGTAATTGACATGTAGTCTCATAGCATTGTGGTCAGAAATGATACTTGATACAATTTCAATTTTCTTAAATTTACCAAGGCTTGGTTTGTGACCCATGATATGGTTTATCCTGGAAGATGTTCCAAGAGCACTTGAGAAGAAAGTGTATTCTGTTATTTTTGGTGGAATGTCCTATAAATATCAATTAAGTCCATCTTTTTTAATGTGTCATTTAAAGCTTGGGTTGCCTTATTTATTTTCATTTTGGATGATCTGTCCATTGTGAAAGTGGGGTGTTAAAGTCCCCTACTTTTATTGTGTCACTGTCAATTTCCCCTTTCATAGGCTGTTACGATTTGCCTTCTGTATTGAGGTGCTCCTATGTTGGGTGCATAAATATTTACAATTGTTATATCTTCTTTTTGGATTGATCCCTTGATCATAATGTAGTGTCCTTCTTTGTCTCTTATAATAGTCTTTATTTTAAAGTCTGTTTTGTCTCACATGAGACACTACTCTAGCTTTCTTTGATTCCCATTTTCATGGAATATCTTTTTCCATCCCCTCACTTTCAGTCTGTATGTGTCCCTAGGTCTGAAGTGGGTCTCCTGTAGATAGCATATATATGGGTCTTGTTTTTGTATCCATTCAGCCAGTCTATGTCTTTTGGTTGGAGCATTTAATCCATTTACATTTAAGGTAGTTATCAATATGTATGTTCCTATTGCCATTTTCTTAATTGTTTTGGGTTTGTTATTGTAGTTCTTTTCCTTCTCTTGTGTTTCCTGCTTAGAGGAGTTCCTTTGACATTTGTTATAAAGCTGGTTTGGTGGTGCTGAATTCTCTTAACTTTTGCTTGTCTGTAAAGTTTTTAATTTCTCTGTCAAATATGAACGAGATTCTTGCTGGGTAGAGTAATCTTGGTTGAAGGTTTTTCCGTTTCATCACTTTAAATATGTTCTGCCACTCTCTTCTGGCTTTCAGAATCTTTGCTGAAAGATCAGCAACTTTATGGGGATTCCCTTGTATGTTATTTGTTGTTTTATGCTTGCTGCTTTTAATATTTTTCTTTGTTTTTAATTTTTGGTAGTATGATTAACATGTGTCTCATCATGTTTCTCTTTGCATTTATCCTGAATTGTACTCTCTGTGCTTCCTGGATTTTATTGACTATTTCCTTTCCCATGTTAGGGACGTTTTTGACTATAATCTCTTCAAATATTTTCTCAGTCCCTTTCTTTTTCTCTTCTTCTTCTAGGACCCCTATAATTCAAATGTTGGTGTGTTTAATGTTGTCCCAGAGGTCTCTGAGACTGTCCACAATTCTTTTCATTCTTTTTTCTTTATTTTGCTCTGCAGTAGTTATTTCCACCATTTTATCTTCCACCTCACTTATCTGTTCTTCTGCCTTGGTTATTCTGCTGTTGATTCCTTCTAGAGAATTTTAAATTTCATTTATTGTGTTTTTTTATCATTGTTTTTATGCTCTTTAGTTTTTCTAGGTCTTTGTTAAACGTTTCTTGTATTTTCTCCATTCTATTTCCAAGATTTTGGATCACCTTTACTATCATTACTCTGAATTTTTTTCTGGTATACTGCCTCTTTCCTCTTCATTTCTTTGGTCTTGTGGGTTTTTACCTTGCTGCTTCATCTTCTGTGTGTTTCTCTGTCTTCTCATTTTGCTTAACTTACTGTGTTTGGGTTCTCCTTTTTTCAGGCTGCTGGTTCATTTTTCCTTTTGTTTTTTGTGTCCGCCCCCAGTGGGTAAGGTTGGTTCAGTGGCTTGCACAGGCTTCCTGGTGGAGGGGACTGATTCCTGTGTTCTGGTGGATGAGGCTGGATCTTGTGTTTCTGGTGGGCAGGGCTGCATCCAATGGTGTGTTTTGGAATGTCTGTGAGTTTAGTGTGATTTGAGGCAGCCTCTCTTCTAATTGGTGGGGTTTTGTTCCTGCCTTCTTAGTTGTTTGGCATGGGGCATCCAGCACTCAAGTTTGCTAGCTGTTGGGTGGAGCTGGGTCTTAGTTTTGAGATGGAGATCTCTGGGATAGCTCTCACTGATTGATATTTACTGGAGCTGGAAGGTCTCTGGTGGACCAATGTTCTGAACTCAGCTCTCCTACCTCAGAGGCTCAGGCCTGACAACCAGCTGGAGCACCAAGACCTTGTCAGTCACACGGCTCAGAAGAAAAGTTTGAAAAAAAGAATGAAAAAAATTTTTTTTAATAATTAGTAAAAAAAATTATTAAATAAAGTAATAATAAAAAAGAATAGAGCAACTAAACCGATAAACAAATCCACCAATGATAACAAGCCCTAAAAACTATACTCTTATAAACATTAAAATCAGAAACAAATCAGTCGCAGACAGCAAACCCCAAGTCTACAGTTGTTCCCAAATTCCACCACCTCAATTTAGGGATGATTTATTGTCTATTCAGGTATTCCACAGATGCAGGCTATATCAAGTTGATTGTGAGAATTTAATCTGCTGCTCCTGAGACTGCAGGGAGAAATTTCCCCTTCTCTTCTTTGTTTGCACAGCTCCTGAGGTTCAGCTTTGGTTTTGCCCCCACCTCTGCATGTAGGTCGCCCTTAGGCATCTTTTCCTGCCCAGACAGGACGGATTTAAAGCAGATGCTGATTAGGGGGCTCTGGCTCACTCACCCTGGGGGGACGGAGCGGTTCAGTAGTTATTATTGGAATGCAGGGTGAGCCTGTGGCGGCAGAGGCCAGCATGACGTTGCAACAGCCTGAGGCACACCATGTATTCTCCCGGGGAACTTGTCACTGGATCATGGGACCCTGGCAGTGGCATGCTGCACAGGCTCCAGAGGGGTGTGGATAGTGACCTGTGCTTCCACACAGGATTCTTGGTGGCTACAGCAGCAGCATTAGCGTTTCATGCCTGTCACTGGGCTCCAAGCTGATAGCCACAGCTCGTGCCCATCTCTGGAGTTCATTTAGGCAATTCTCTGCCTTCTGTTGGCAGACAGGGAAGAAATCCCCTCTCCTTGCACACTCCAAAACAATGGTCTCTTGTCTCTTAGGCAGGCCCAGATTTTTTCCTGGACGCCCTCCAGGCTAGCTGTGGCACACTAGCTCCCTTCAGGCTGTGTTCACGCAGCCAACCCCAGTCCTCTCCCTGGGATCTGACTTCCAAAGGCCAGTCTCAGCTTCCTGACCACACCCATCCCGGCAGGTGAGCAGACAAGACTCTCAGGCTGGTGAGGGCTGGTTGGCACCGATCCTCTATGCAGGAATCTCTCTGCTTTGCCCTCTGCACCTCTGTTCCTGCACTCTCCCCCATGGCTCCAAAGTTTCCCCTCCATCCACCCCTTTCTCCACCAGGGAAGGGCCTAGTGTGGAATCTTTTCATTCTTTATAGCTCCCTCCCAGAAGTGCAGGTCCTGCCCCTATTCTTTTGTCTCTGTTTTTTCTTTTTTCTTTTGCTCTACCCAGGTATGTGGGGAGTTTCTTGCCTTTTGGGAAGTCTGAGGTCTTCTGCCATTGTTTAGTAGGTGTTCTCTAGGAGTTGTTCCCCATGTAGATGTATATTTGATGTATTTTGGGGGAGGAAGGTGATCTCCACGTCTTACTCCTCCACCATCTTGAAGGTGGCCCAGAGTATTTTTTTCTTAACAGGACTTAGAACATTCACCAAGATAGACCATGTCTGGGCTATAAAACAAGTTTCAAAAAATTTAAAGGGATTGAAGTCATATTCCCTGACCAAAATGGAATTTCATTAGAATTCAAAACAAAAAGTAATTGGAAAATATCTAAATATTTTTAATTTAAATATACTCTTGTAAGTAATTTATGAGTCAGTAGAGAAATCAAAATAAGTTAGAAAATAGTCATTCACTTAAAAATTTTATTTAAAACAGAAAATCAAAAATAAAAAGAAATCTAAATTGATAAAGGGCATCTATAAAAAATGACAACTAATGTCATACCTAATGATGACATATTGAATGTTGAAATCAAGAATAAGACAAAACCATCACTTTTCACCATTTATATTGAACTTCAATGGCCAGTGCAATAAAACATGAAAAAGAAATAAAAGAGGCATACAAAAGTGAGAACAAAGAATTTAAATTGTCTTTTTTTTGCATGAAACATGATTGCACATGAAAGAAATCAATCTTTAAAAGTGAATAGAACTAATAAGTGAATTTAGCAATGTCACAAGATATAAAGTCTTTTTACAAAAATCAATTGTATTTATATATACTAGAAATGAACAATAGGAAAATAAATTTTCAAAAACAACACCATTTACATAGCATCCAAAAATATAAAATACTTGGGAAAAATATAACAAAAGAGGTATAAGACCTCTACATTGAAAACTAAAAAGTAAAATTGCCAAAATATTTAAAGACTATTCAATTAAAATGAAGACTATATTATGTTCATGAATTGAAAGTCTTTATATTTTAAGACATTAATTTTCACAAATTTTGTTTATGTAGTGAATGAAATTCACAGAAAATATCTGCAAGTGTTTTCATAGAAATTGGTAATTACTTCTTAAATTTTATATAAACATGCAAAGGACATAGAATTGCCAAAACAATATTGAAAATAGAAAACTAAGTTTGAGGATTTATTCTAGTTGATTTCAAGAGTTACTACAAAGATGCAGTAATCAAGACTGTGGTAATAATGGCAAAAGTATAAATGAATAGTTTAATGAAATAGTCAAGAAATAGTCCTACATATAAACAGTTGAGTGATATTCAACAAGGGTTCCAAAGAAATTCAATTTTTAAAAGTATTGAATATGCACTAGAAGAAATAAAGCAAACCCCTACTCATACCATGCTCCCAAATTAACCTGAGATGAATATGGACTTAAATGTAATAGCTAAAGCTATAAAGTCTCTAGTATAAAACGTATGAGAACATATGAGTCATTACATCAACTGTGTAGTAGGAAAAGGTGTTTTTTCATTTTGGATACATAAATAAACTAACCATAAAAGTAAACAAAGTAAACAATTGGAATATGAAAGCAATACCACTTACAATAGCATGAAAATATCCTTGATATTACTCTGATTCCAAAATCAAAGACATCACCAGAAAAGTACAGTCCACTATGCCTCATAAGCATAGATGAAAAATCTTCAACAAAATAGTAGCAAAGTGAATTTGGCAACATTTATAAAGGATTATGTACCTTGACCAAGTAGATTTAGTCCAAGAATGAAAGGCTGGTTTAGCATCCAAACATCAATTAATATAATATACATATCCTAGTATATTAATAGAATATAGAATAAAAAGAACAGTAACAAATCATATAATACCATATTAATAGAATAAAAGACAAAAAACCACATTATCATATGCAGATAGGTCCAGAAAAAGCATTTAAGACAATCCAACACTCATGCATGATAAAAACCCTCAAACTAGGGTTAAGAAAGCTTTATCAATTTGACTGTATTATTTCTACTGCTGCCATAACAAATTACCACAAACTTAGTAGCTTCAAACAACACAAAGTTATTATCTTATAATAATATAATAACAAAATATCAGCAGGGCTTCTTTTTTTTGTTTTTGTGGATGTTCTAAGGAACAATCCATTTTCTTGCCTTTTCCAGCTTCTAAGAATGGCTGCATTCCTTGACTCATGGCCCCCCTCTTCCATCTTCAAAGTCAGCATAGTAGCATCTCTCTGACACTTTTTCCATCATCACATCTCTTTCTCTGACCATGGCCAGAAAAAATTCTCTGCTTTTAAAGACATGTGTGATTAGAATCAGCCCTACTTCATAATCTAGGATAATCTCCCCATCTCTAGGTCTATAACCTTAATCTCTTCTGCAAAATCCCTTTTCACAGGTAAAGTAACATATTCTTGGGTTCTGGGAATTAAGATATGGACATCTCTGAAGGGCCACAACCAATATTATATTTCATGGTGAAAGACTGAATGCTTCCCCGTAAAGTCATGAGCGAGACAGGGGTGTCTGCTTTGATACTTATATTTAACATTGTAGTGGAGATTCTAGCCAGAGTAATCACACAACTAAGAGGACTAAAAGGTATCCAGAAGGGAAAGAAAGAATTAGATCTCTTTATTGTCAGATAATATGATCCTATATGTATAATATTCAAGGATTCCCTGTCCCAACATACAGACAAACATATGGTAACTGCTAGAATTAATAAAAAGTTTAGTAAGGTTGCAAGCTACAACAATGATCAACATAGAAAAATCAATTATTTTTCTATATAATAAGTAATCAACAGTTGGAAATTCAAATTAAAAAATTCCATTATTGAAAAGAGTAAAATATTTAAGAGTAAAATTATCAAAAGTAAGTCCTATACACTGAAAACTATAAAATATTGCTGGGAAAAATTAAAGATCTAAATGAATGGAAAAATATTTGTTGTTCATAGATTGGAAGACTCAAAATCTAAAAGACATCAATTTTCCTCAAACTGATCTATAAATTTCATCTCAGCAGTTTTTTGTAGTAATAAGCAAGCTGATGCTAAAAATGTATATGAACCTAAACTTCAAAGGACCTAGAATAGCCAAAAACAATTTTGGGAAAAAAAGCAAAGATAGAGGACTTAACACTACCTGATTTCAAAACTTACTATAAAGTCAAAGTAATAATGACAATGTAATATTGGCCCAAGAATAAGCATATAGATCAATGAAATAGGATTGAAAGTCCAGAAATAAGTCTTATATTTATGGTCATTTGATTTTCAACAAAATTGCCAGAACAAACCCATAAGGAAAGAACAGTTTTTTTTTAACTAAAATGATGTTGAGACTATTGGAAATCTAATTGCATTATACAATGAACATGGACCCTTCACAAAATACAAAGAAATTAACTCAAAATGGGTCATGGACATATATGTAAAAATTAAAACTATCCAACTTCTAGAAGAAAACAAAGAAGAAAATTTTGTAACCAAGGGTTGGACAAAGAGTTGTCAGATGTGACACTACAGGAACAAGCCACAAAAGAAACAACTGATAAATTAGACATCATCATAATTTAAAACTCTAACCCTTCAAAAGACTTCATTAAGAAAGTCAAAGGCAAGCTACAGAATGGGAGAAAATATTTACAAATCATCTATCTGATAAAGGTCTTGTATTCAGAATGTATAAAGACTACTTCTAACTCAATAATGAGAAGCCAAACAACCAATTTTTAAATATGTGTGAAAGATTTGAATAGACATTTCACCAAAGAAGATACAGGAGTCATTAAAGAACACATGAAAAGATGCTCAGCATCATTATTCGTTAGGTAAATACAAACAGAAACCACAATGAAATGTCACTATACACCTAGTATAGTGGCTAGAGTAATCAAGGACAGATAGTAACAAGTTTTGGCAAGTATTTGAAGCAACCAGAACCTTGTGTATTGCTGATGAAAATAGAAGAGTTCAACCACTTTGGAGAACAGATTGGCAATTCCTTAAGAAGCTAAAAACAATAAGTCTAGTTAACATATGATGATCATTTCATAATATATACAAGTATTGAATCATGATGTTGTACACTTGAAGCTAATAATGTTGTAAGTTAATTATAATTCAATTGGGGGGAAAAAAGCTAAACACAAAGTTACCATAGAACCCAGCAATCCAGTTGCTAGGAATCTACCCCAAAATAATGAAAATATATGTCCACACAAAACTTGTACAGGAATGTTCATGGCAGCTTTATTCATAAAAGCCAAAAACTTGGGGGAAAAACCCAAATGCTCATCAACTGGTAAATGAATGAGCAAATTGTGGTATATCCATATGATGGAATATTATTCACCAGTCCAAAGGAACAGACTACTGATGTATGCTACAATAAGGATGAACCACAATAACATTATAATGAGAGAAGCCAGCTGCAAAAAAAGTGTTACATGATTCATTTATATTAAATGTTTATAAAGACATTTATAAAGATATAAATTTGATCAATAGTAGCCAATAGCTATGAGGGTGAATGGGGATTAACTATAAATAAATATGAGGAAACTTTTCTGGGTGATTGAAATATTCTAAAACTGGACTGAAATGATGTTTGCATCATCTATAAATTTAACAAAAGCACTGAACTGTACACTTGCAAAGGATGGTTTTCATAGTATGTAAGTTACACCTCCCTAGCTATTAAAAATATCTTTGGGAATAAATTTAATGAAGGTAGCCTAGACCTTCATACTGAAATCTATGTAACATTGCTCAGAGAGATTAAATTTTGGAGGATCCAATATTGTTAAGATGTCAGATTCAGCATCATCCCAAACAGTATTTCAAAGTCTTTCTTTGTAGAAAACAATAAAATAATACCAATTTTTAAAAATAAATGCAAAGTCACCAGAATATATCAAGTAATCTTGAAAAAGTAAAACAAAGTTAAAGATTTACACTGAGTTTATGACAATCTAAAAAACATTGTTGTATTGGGTTTAGACCTGAAAAAGATTTCAGAAATATACCCACACATACAGGATCAATTGATTTTCACAAAGATACCAAGATAATTCAATAGGGGAAACGAAAGTCTTTTCAGCAAACATGCTGGACCAACTAAATAACACATAAGAAAAACTAGGGAATTGCCTGGCGGTTCAGTGGTTAGGACTTGACGCTTTCATCTCCAGAACCTGGGTTCAGTCCCTGGTTGGGGAACAAAGATCCTGCAAACTGTGTGGCATGGTCAGAAAAAAAAAAAAAAAAAGAAAGAAAAACCAAAATTTCAACAACTACCTACACTATAACTCAACAAGGATTATATATGTATGTATGTATGTATGTATGTATGTATATATATATATATATATATATATATATACTAAAATACTTCTAGAAGCAAACATAGGAGAATGTCTTTACAAATTGGAATTGCCAAAGATTTCTCAGACAGGACAAAATAAAGCCATAGTACTGTTAAGAATTATATATAAGAACTATTAAGAAAGTAAAAAGGCATGTCACAATTTGAGAGAAAATATTTGCAATACATATATCTGACAAAAAATTTGTATCCAGAATAAAGAATTCTTACTAGCTAATAAAGGACAAACAACCAAATTACCAAGTAGACTGCAGACTTGAACAGACATTTCACAAAAATAAGACATGAGCACATACTATAACACAAAGGTAGCACATAAGTAGGTATTCAAAACCATTATTTAGCAAAGAATTCCAAGTTTAAAAGGACAATTAAATATCACTTACTATTTCAAAGCAACTGGAAGAACTAAAATTTAAAAGATAGACAACACCAAATGTTGCTGAGAATATGGAAAAAGAACCCAGACAGAAAAGAGTGCCTCTAGTGTAGGATTCCATTTACATGATATTTAAGAACAGGGAAGACTAATTAATCTATGGTGATAGAAATCAAATCAATGGTTGCCAGTTAGATGTGGGAATTGACTACAATTGGCATGAGAGATCTTTCTAGGTTATGAAAATGTTCTACATCTTGATTGTGGTGTTGTGTATATATGTCAAAATTCAGTAAAATGAATACCTGAAATTTCTAAATCTCACATTATGTCAATTTTGCTTCCCCAAAAGAGAGTGAAGCTATAGCTAGAAAAAGTTTACAAAGCAAATAATTCTTCAAAATTAACATTTTGGGCACAAGTTTTCATCCTAATATTTGTGTGTCTGTAAATCATCTGAAAACTCATCATGTACTTTAAATGAAATAAACTCAGTCTTCAAAAAAGCCCTAGAGTACTGAAACCACAGTGTACGGACAAGCCCTCCATCCAAAAGCAGCTACACCATCACATTATGCAGAAGGGCAGTGTCTTTCTATTTCCATCACTCTTCTATTTCTACTTCTACTGCTTAACTTCTACCACACAGATATTTTCATTGCAGGCTAACTGGTCATGTGACCTTGCCTGTATAATCCATCAAACGCCTACTCCTGCTCCATGAGAGTAGTTTTGTTATGTGTTGCTTTGTTCAAGTCTTGCATCATTTTCGATGAGAAATAAATATTTTCTGGACTGCCTGGAAGACCTTTTCTCATGACTATAATGCCTGATTGTGGCTATTCCTGCCTCACATAGTGAACGTCCTCAGATAAAGATAGAAGTTAAAAGCTGTTCTGTGTGATAACTAGGGATTTGCTCTTTTTTTTTTTTTTTTTTTTTTTTGCGGTACGCAGGCCTCTCACTGCCGTGGCCCCTCCCGTTGCGGAGCACAGGCTCCGGATGCGCAGGCTCAGCGGCCATGGCTCACGGGTCCAGCCGCTCCACGGCATGTGGGATCTTCCTGGACCAAGGCACGAACCTGTGTCCCCTGCATCGGCAGGCGGACTCTCAACCACTGTGCCACCAGGGAAGCCCTGCTCTTTAACTCTTTAATGCCTATATACATGGGTCACACTTGAGCCTAATAAATATCACCTTCTCTTGGCAGAAAACCCAGGAAGAGTAGCAATTAGAAGTGTGAGGATCATCCCATTTATTTGCATTTCTCTGACCTTATACCACAAACAGTGAGCCCCAACTTTCAACTGATGAAGCAGATAGAATTGGCACCACTCATTCTTTATTCAGTAAGTTTTTAAATTCCTCTTAAGAGTTTAATAAGTTAACCACTAAGACATCTCCACCAGAAGTTGTTTTCAGCCTATAATCTGCCTAGGTTTAAAATCGAGCAATCATGCTTTCCCAACTAGAGTTACTGCACTTTTGAATATAGTGTTCATCACTGTGTTTTTACAAATGCTGTGTGTCACAGTACAGCATTAATCCCACATTCTCATATCCTACGTCTAAGAGGTGGTCACACAATCGGGGTGAGAACACAGGTGCAAGAGCTTGAATCTCTGATGTATGTGGGTGGCTATTTGAAATGACATACAGTCTAGAAAAAAAACCTCAACATTAAGAAAGGATAAAGAGGAGAACAAGACTTAGTGAATAACGAGTAGAAAGATAGGAAGAGACTTAAGAAAATCTAGGCAGGGTTTATGAACAGGAAGGTGAATGAAAGAAACTCTCCCATAGGTCCAAGCAGAAAACCAGAAATATGCTGATGTCAGTGCATAAGGCAGGAAAGGTCTCAAAAAAAAAAAATAAATAAATAAAGCAACATTACTAATGGACTTTCAAAAGGAGCTAAAAATACTGAGGGTTACTGACTTCTGGCAAAAGAAAGTGACATGCAGATTAAATGTCCTTCCTCCATTCAGGGAGGATGGGGGTGACTGAACAGCATGTTTTTTTCTGAACCAGATGAAGCAAAATGTCATTCATTATCATTTTACCTACCCATATGGTAGTAAATCCCATTGAGGACATGTTCACTTGAAAAAGAAGGGAAGCTCTGAATTATGTTAATTTTACATATCCAAATGGAAAGTACTTGGGAAAGCTTAGAAAATCTAATAATATTCTGATTTATTTCTTGATTCTACAACCCAAGTTTAGAGAAAAACTTTTAAGAATATGCCATTACCATTGCTCACAGTTCTGACCTTATAATATTCATCACAAGCTATTGGAAACATGCCATGTTCTGACACAGGGAGATGTGGCCCTTTTTCAAACCCAATGTGGAGCATTATTTCAGAATGGTTGATATTCTTGACCTTGGCAACTAAAGAAAGAAAATAGCATATGCTAGATAAATGAGAGTTAAAAGGAGGTATTTCATTATTATTATAGAATTCATAAATTTCTTTAGTCACCAAGTCTTCTAGAATTTATCCCCCACATATGGTGAGCATCTTTCATATTCGTGTTTTCTTTATCCAAACACCAGGAGTTTTGCTCTCCTTCTCTATGTAACACCCTGAATGGATAAAAACAATGGTGCCACTGACCACCCCCCACATCAATAGGGGGTGTCAAACAACATTGAGAGCAGATTCGCAAACAAACACCATTTGTAATTGTCTCTCTGCTTCCAACCTTGCCTATCTACCCTTCACATTCCTAAATTCATCCACATTCCAAAAATGCAAACCTGTTTATGTCACTCTCCTGTTTAAAAACCTTCAAAACCTCTTAATAGCTTCAAAATAAATTCAAACTTCATACCACGGTCCAGAAGGACACTCATGGTCTGCTTCTTGCCCCTTGTCCCAGCCTTCTCTGTTGACTCTCCTCACAGTCACCCAAGGTTTCTCCATTCATTACCATTCATGGTAAACTTTGCTGTTCCCTGCACACATTATGCTGTCACATACAGCTACACTCTTCCTGTGTGATCCCTCTACCTGGAGTAGCAAGACCAGCCCCATCTCCAGTGCCCCAACCAGGCTGATGTCTCCTTTGCTTTAAGACTCTGATCAAACATATCTTCTCCTTCAGAGGATTTCCTAATGTTCTCTCTTCAATAATATTCCACTGGGAGACCTTCAAGATGACAGAGGAGTAAGACATGGAGATCACTTTCCTTGCCCAAAATACACCAAAAACACATCTACACATGGAATAACTCCTACAGAACACCTACTGAATGCTGGTAGAAGACCTCAGACTTCCCAAAAGGCAAGAAACTCCCCACTTACCTGAGTAGGGCAAAAGGAAAAAGAAAAAAAAGAGACAAAAGAATAGGGACATGACCTGCACCTCTGGGAGGGAGCTGTGAAGGAGGAAAAGTTTCCACACACTAGGAAGCACTTTCACTGGCAGAGACAGGGAAAGGGGTGAAGCTTTGGAGCCACAGAGGAGAGTGCAGGAACAGAGGTGCAGAGGGCAAAGCGGAGAGATTCCCACACAGAGGATCAGTGCTGACCAGCACTCACCAGCCTGAGAGGTCTGCCTGCTAACCCGCTGGCCAGGACGGGTAGGGGCTGGGAGCTGAGGCTTGGGCGTTGGAGGTCAGACCCCAGGGAGAGGACTGGGGTTGGCTGTGCGAACACAGCCTGAAGGGGGCTAGTGCACTACAGCTAGCTGGGAGGGAGTCCAGGAAAAAATCTGGACCTGCCTAAGAGGCAAGGGACCATTGTTTCGGGGTATGTGAGGAGAGGAGATTCAGAGCACCGCCTAAACGAGCTCCAGAGATGGGTGTGAGCCACGGCTATCAGCACAGACACTAGAGACGGGCATGAGACACTAAGGCTGCTACTGCAGCCACCAAGAAGCCTGTGTACAAGCACAGGTCACTATCCACACCTCCCCTCCTGGGAACTGGTGAAGCCCGCCACTGCCAGGGTCTCATGATCCATGGACAACTTCCCTGGAAGAACACACGGTGTGCCTCAGGCTGATGCACTGTCATGCCGGCCTCTGATTCTGCAGGCTTGCCCCATATTCTGTAACCCTCCCTCCCCCGGGCCTGAATGAGCCAGAGCCCCCTAATCAGCTGCTACTTTAACACCATCCTGTCTAGGCGGTGAACAGATGTCCTCAGGTAACCTACACACAGAGCCGGGGCCAAACCCAAAGCTGAAACCCAGGAGCTCTGTGAACAATGAAGAGAAAGGGAAATTATTCCCAGCAGCTTCAGGAGCAGCAGATTAAATCTCTACAATCAACTTGATGTACCCTGCATCTGTGGAACACATGAATAGACAACAAATCATCCCAAAATTGAGGTGGACTTTGGGAACAACTGTAGACTTGGAGTTTCCTTTCTGCATGTAATTTGTTTCTGGTTTTATGTTTAGCTTGGTTTAGTATTTAGAGCTTATTATCATTGGTAGATTTGTTTATTGATTTGGGTGCTCTCGTCCTTTTCATATATATATATATATTTTTTCCATTTTCTCTTTTTGTGAGTGTGTATGTGTATACATCTTTGTGTGATTTTGTCTGTATAGCTTTGCTTTTAGCATCTGCCATACGGTTCTGTCTGTCCATTTTTTTATATTTTATTTTTTTGTATAGTTTTTAGTGCTTGTTATCATTGATGGATTTGTTTTTTTGGCTTGGTTGCTCTCTCTTTCTTTTATTACTTTTTTATTTTATTTATGTTTAAGAATATTTTAAAAATTTTTAATTTTAATTATTTTATTTTATTCTTTCTTTCTTTCTTTCTTTCTTTCTTCCTTCCTTCCTTCCTTCCTTCCTTCCGTCCGTCCTTCCTTCCTTCCTTTCATTCCTGTTTTTCTGACAGTGTCTTGGTCCTTTGGCCAGGTGTCAGACCTGAGCTTCTGAGGTGGGAGAGCCAAGTTCAGGACATTGGTCCGCCAGAGACCTTCTGACTCCACATAAGACCAAACAGCGAAAGCTCTCCAAGAGATCTCCATCTCAACACTAAGACCCACCTCCACTAAATGACCAGCAGGCTACAGTGCTGGACACCCTATGCCAAACAACTAGCAAAACAGGAACACAACCTCACCCCTTAGCAGAGAGGCTGCCTAAAATCACAATAAGATCACAGACACCCCAAAACACACCACTGGACATGGTCCTGCCCACCAGAAAGACAAGATCCAGTCTCATCCACCAGAATACAGGCACCAGTGTTCCCCTCAATGAGGAAGCCTACACAACCCACTGAAGAAAACTTACCAACTGGGGACAGACATCAAAAACAATGGGGACTACGAACCTGCAGTCTGTGAAAAGGAGACCCCAAACACAGTAAGTAAAGCAAAATGAGAAGACAGAGAAACATGTGGCAGATGAAGGAGCAAGGTAAAAATCCAACACACCAAACAAATGAAGAGGAAATAGGCAGTCTACATGACAAAGAATTCAGAGAAATGATAGTAAGGATGATCAAAAATCTTGGAAATAGATGCGAGAAAATAAAAGAAACATACAAGGACCTAGAAGAACTAAAGATCAAACAAACAATGATGAAGATGACAATAAATGAAATTAAAAATTCTCTAGAAGGAATCAATAGCAGAATAACTGAGGCAGAAGAATGGATAAGTGAGCTGGAAGATAAAATGGTGGAAATAATTACTGCAGAGCAGAATAAAGAAAAAAGAATGAAAAGAATTGAGGACAGTCTCAGAGACCTCTGGGACAACATTAAATGCATCAAGTGCTCATGGAACATTCTCCAGGATAGACCATATCTTGGCTCACAAATCAAGCCTTGGTAAATTTAAGAAAATTGAAACTGTATCTAGTACCTTTTCTACAACGCTATGAGACCAGATATCAATTACAGGAAAAAATCTGAAAAAAATACAAACACATGGAAGCTAAACAATACACTACTAAATAACCAAGAGATCACTGAAGAAATCAAAGAGGAAATAAAAAACTACCTAGAGACAAATGACAATGAAAACACGACGACCCAAAACCTATGGGATGCAGCAAAAGCACTTCTAAGAAGGCAGTTTATAGGAATACAATCCTACCTCAAGAAACAAGAAACCTCTCAAATAAACAACCTAAACTTACACCTAAAGAAATTACGGAAAGAAGAAAAAAAAATACCTCAAACTTAGCAGAAGGAAAGAAATCATAAAGATCAGATCAGAAATCAATGAAAAAGAAATGAAAGAAATGATAGCAAAGACCAATAAAACTAAAAGCTTGTTCTTTGAGAAGAAAAACAAAATTGATAAGCCATTAGCCAGACTCATCAAGAAAAAAAGGGAGAAGACTCCAATAGAAATAGAAATGAAAAAGGAGTAGTAACAACTGACACTGCAGAAATACAAAGGATCATGAGAGATTACTACAAGCAACTATACGCCAATAAAATGGACAACCTGGAAGAATTGGACAAATTCTCACAAAAGCACAACCTTCAGAGACTGAACCAGGGAGAAATAGAAAATATAAAAAGGCCAAACACAAGCACTAAAATTGAAACTGTGATTTAAAATCTTCCAAAAAACAAAAGCCCAGGACCAATGGCTTCACAGGTGAATTCTATCAAACATTTAGAGAACAGCTAACACCAATCCTTCTCAAACTCTTCCAAAATATAGGAAGGGAGGAACACTCCAAACTCATTCTATGAGGCTAGCATCACCCTGATATCAAAACCAGACAAAGATGTCACAAAACAAGACAACTACAGGCCAATATCTCTGATGAACATAGATGCAAAAATCCTCAACAAAATACTAGTAAACAAAATCCAACAGCACATTAAAAGGATCATACAACATGATCAAATGAGGTATATCCCAGGAATGCAAGCATTCTTCAATATACATAAATCAATCAATGTGATACACCATATTAACAAATTGAAGGATGAAAACCATATGATCACCTCAATAGATGCAGAAAAAGCTTTTGACAAAATTCAACAGCCATTTATGATAAAAACCCTCCAGAAAGTAGGCATAGAGGAAACTTACCTCAACATAATAAAGGCCATAAATGACAAACCCACAGCCAACATCGTTCTCAATGGTGAAAAACTGAAACAATTGCCTCTAAGATCAGGAACAAGACAAGGTTGCCCACTCTCACCACTGTTATTCAAAACAGTTTTGGAAGTTTTAGCCACAGCAATCAGAGAAGAAAAAGAAATAAAAGGAATCTAATTTGGAAAAGAAGAAGTAAAGCTGTCACTGTTTGCAGATGGCATGATTCTATACATAGAGAATCATAAAGATGCTACCAGAAAACTACTAGAGCTAATGAATGTATTTGGTAAAGTGGCAGGATACAAAATGAATGCACAGAAATCTCTAGCATTTTTATACACTAATGATGAAAAATCTGAAAGAGAAATTAAGGAAACACTCCCATTTTCCACTGCAACAAAAAGATTAAAATACCTAGGAATAAACCCACTTAAGGAGACAAAAGACCTGTATGCAGAAAACTATAAGACACTGATGAAAGAAATTAAAGATGATACAAATAGATGGAAAGATATACCATGTTCTCGGCTTGGAATAATCAACATTGTGAAGATGACTATACTACCCAAAGCAATCTACAGATTCAATGCAATCCCTATCAAACTACCACCGGCTTTTTCACCAAACTAGAACAAAAAATTTCACAGTTTGCCTGGAAACACAAAAGAACCCAAGTAGCCAAAGCAATCTTGAGAAAGAAAAATGGAGCTGGAGGAATCAGGCCCCCTGACTTCAGACTATACTACAAAGCTACAGTAATCAAGACAGTATGGTATTGGCACAAAAAAAGAAATATAGATCAATGGAACAGGACAGAAAACCCAGAGATAAACACACGCACATATGGACACCTTCTTTTAGATAACGGAGGCAAGAATATACAATGGAGAAAAGACAGTCTCTTCATTAAGTGGTGCTGGCAAAACTGGACAGCCACATATAAAAGAATGAAATTAGAACACTCCCTAACACCGTACACAAAAATAAATGCAAAATGGATTAAAGACCTAAATGTAAGGCCACATACTATAAAACCTTAGAGGAAAACATAGGCAGAACACTCTATGACATAAATCACAGCAATATCCTTTTTGACCCACCTCCTAGACTAATGGAAATAAAAACAAAAATAAACAAATGGGACCTAATGAAACTGAAAAGCTTTTGCACAGCAAAGGAAACCATAAGCAAGACGAAAAGACAACCCTCAGAATGGGAGAGAACATTTGCAAATGAAGCAACTGACAAAGAATTAACCTCCAAAATATACAAGCAGCTCTTGTAGCTCAATATCAAAAAACAAACAATCCAATCTAAAAATGGGCAGAAGATCTCAATAGACATTTCTCCAAAGAAGATATACAGATTGCCAACAAACACATGAAAGGATGCTCAACATCACTAATCATTAGAGAAATGCAAATCAAAACTACAATGAGGTATCACCTCACACCAGTCAGAATGGCCATCATCAAAAAATCTACAAACAATAAATGCTGGAGAGGGTGTGGAGTAAAGGGAACCCTCTTGCACTGTTGGTGGGAATGTAAATTGATACAGCTGCTATGGAGAACGTATGGAGGTTCCTTAAAAAACTAAAAATAGAACTACCATACGATCCAGCAATCCCACTAATGGGCATATACCCTGAGAAAACCAGAATTTAAAAAGAGTTATTTAGCACAATGTTCATTGCAGCTCTATTTACAATAGCCAGGACATGGAAGCAACCTAAGTGTCCATCCACAGATGAATGGATAAGGAAGATGTGGCACTTATATACAATGGAATATTACTCAGCCATAAAAAGAAATGAAACTGAGTTATTTGTAGTGAGGTGGATGGACTTAGAGACTGTCATACAGAGTGAAGTAAGTCAGAAAGAGAAAAACAAATACCATATGCTAACACATATATATGGAATCTAAAAAAAAAAGAAAAAGGTTCTGAACAACCTAGGGGCAGGACAGGAATAAAGACCACGTAGAGAATGGATTTGAGGATACGGGGAGGGGGAAAGGTAAGCTGGGACTATGTGAGAGATTGGCATGGACATGTATACACTACCAACTGTAAAATAGATAGCTAGTGGGAAGCAGCTGCATAGCACAGGAGATCAGCTCGGTGCTTTGTGTCCACCTAGGGGGATGTGATAGGGAGACACAAGAGGGTGGAGATATGGGGTTATATGTATATGTATAGCTGATTCACATTGTTATACAACAGAAACTAACACACTATTGTAAAGCAATTATACTCCAATAAAGATGTTAAAAAAAATAATAATATTCCACTGCTCACACCTTCCCCTCCTCTTTCCCTCTGCCTCACATCATGAAGGTTACATTTATGAAGGTTTATATTTCTCCTGTGTACTTTCATAGCATTTCATGTATAACTCTCTTTTGGCACTCTTACACCACAGTGTCATCTATTATTTTCTCACTTTTCTTTCTCCACTAGACCTCTTTGAAACAAGGCCTATGTTTGTTTATTTTTGTACAAACAGTGGCCAATAATATAGGTAATGCATAGAAGATATTCAATAAATGCAGTTTCAATGAAACAAAAAATAGTGATTGAAGGAAGAAAGGAAGGAAATCAAAAGAGAAGTGCTATGGATTGAATATTCGTATCCTCCAAAATTCATATGTTGAAGCCCTAACAGTGATGTGATGGTATTTGTATGCAGCCTTGGGGTGATAAATAGGGTTAGATGAGGTCATAATGGTGGGAACTTCATGATGGAATTAGTGCCCTTATAAGAAGAGACATCAGAAGCTTTCTCACTCTTTCTCCACATGCACTGAGGAAAGGCCATGTGAGCACACAGCAAGAAGTCAGCTCTCTGCAAGCCAGAAATAGATTCCTCACCAGAAACTGAACTGGCTTGCACCCTGATATTGGACTTCTGGACTCCAGAAATGTAAGAAAATTAATGTCTGTTGTTTAATCCACCCAATAATCTAGGATATTTTGTTATGAAAGCCTGAGCTGAATAAGTTAGAAAGGAATAAACAAATACATGAATTAATAAATTAAAAAAAAAAGATGAGTAAGTGGACTAGTAGATTTGCCCCTTGTACACTTTGTAACCAGTGGCTCAAGGCTGCAGATAACAAGTCACATATAGATATTCAGTATGTGGTTCTTCTCTCTGCAGGGGTAATTGGTTCCCCTGGGGTGTCACATTATTGACCTTGCACTCGTCAGTACCCCCCCAATTTAATCAGAACTAACAGCACAAACAAAAGACAGCCATTATGCAGATGATTGTCTGGGTTGAAGACCACAAAGATCCTTTCCATCCTTTATTTGAAAATGTTAACCTCTCGTTGAGGAGACATATGTGGGGACATTAGGGACATATGTGGGGTTTGTAATATTCTTAAAATCCTAAATTATGGGCTTCCCTGGTGGCACAGTGGTTGAGAGTCCACCTGCCGATGCAGGGGACACGGCTCGTGACCCGGTCCGGGAAGATCCCACATGCCGCGGAGCGGCTGGGCCCGTGAGCCATGGCCGCTGAGTCTGTGCGTCCGGAGCCTGTGCTCCGCAACGGGAGAGGCCACAACAGTGAGAGGCCCGTGTACCAAAAAAAAAAAAAAATCCTAAATTATGAAGAATATTTACCTAAGAAAAACTCTCCAAAATTGAATTAAACTAATAAAATACCACATTACATGGTCATATCTCAGCTTCCTTACTTCCTCCCATCCTGTATCCCTATCCCACAAAATTCCATTCATTCTATCATTAGTGAAGAGATCTTTCTAAAACTACCCTTCTTAAACATTTCAGTCATTCCTCATTGCCTTCACAGTTCAGTTCAAGGAACCCATGCTCCATAAATGGGCCTTTACCATTCTACCCAGAAAAATAACACCAAGCCCTCTCTTACCTCCTCATCTTTGTATATGCTTTTCCTTCTACCTATCACATCTCTCCACCCCCCAACCACCTATCCCCAAATCATTCTCCAGCTCTTAGCTTATGTATCATTTTGCCCAGGAAGCTTTGTCTGACCTCCCAAACCTAGGTTCTTACAACACACACTCTATTTCCCTCTAGAAAATTGTAATCACGTGTAATTTATATGTTCCTTTTCCCTCTAGACAAGAAGCTCTTGCAAAGCAGGAACTACTGTATTATCTCTGCCAGCCACAGGACTGGCAAACAGTAGGTGCTCATTAAATACTTTTTGTTAAATGAGTGAATAAATGGTAAATATCTTGTGAATAGTCTTGAGTCTAATGAAAACTCTACATTTTTATGTTATTTTATGGTTGACTGAGCACATTTACACTTCATTATCTCATTTAACTCTTTTAACAACCCTGGGAAGCAAGACAGGTACTAATCAAACACTGCTGATCGCCCTCTCTCTAGCTATGTCATTTCTCTTCCATGTCGGCAGAGCTCTAGTTTTCTTCTGAAGTCTACTCCTCCCCCAAGTAACTAGAACTAATCTTGATTAGTTTGAGGTCGTTGTGGTGGTTGTATCAGCCTGTTCCCCTAGCAAACAAGGTCTGAAGCAAGGTTTAAGTGTAAATATGTTATTGGAAGGTATGATGCCAGGGTATCAAGAGTGAAGGAAGGAGGAAATGCTGTGAGGGAGAATGGGAAGTAAATAAAGTTGATGCTTTTCCAGGTTGGCCACTATTTCACAAACAGACACAAAGTTACTGAGCCACTAGAGATTATCTCCAGAAAAGCTATATCAAAAACCCATGCTTTGGGGACTTCCCTGGTGGTCCAGTGGTAAAGAATCCACCTTCCAATGCAGGGAATGCAGGTTCGATCCCTGGTCTGGGAACTAAGATCCCACATGCTGCGGGGCAACTAAGCCTGTGAGACACAACTATTGAGCTCATGTGCCCCAATGAGAGAGTCTGCATGCCACAAACTACAGAGCACACGTGGTCTGGACCCGCACACCACAACCGGAGAGAAGCCCCAGTGCTTCAACGAAGAGACCACATGCCCCAGCTAAGACCCGACACAGCCAAAAAATAAAGAAAATAAATAAATAAAATATTAAAAAAATTAAAAACAAAACACATATGCTTTGGAACAGGCCATCACAGCGGGGAATAGAGAAGCAATTTGTCTGCAAGCCCATTCCCACTCTCTGTCTTCCATTGGTAAGAGTTCGTCCCGTAAGGAGTAACTGCCAGCATGGTGTTTACCAAAGTGCAGAAGTGGTGGGAGACTTAGTAGTGGGAGACTTTACTAAGCCAGAGACTTAGTAAAATGGTGTGGGCTTGCATAAAACTGGCCCAGGGTGCTGCAGCAGAAGCTGCAAACTTCCAACGGCCCAGGAGAGGAGAGAATAGGAGGACATACACAAGATACAGGGATACTACTAGGGAATGGCTTAAGGACTGGTGTGTGGGAAATCTGCTGACAGAGGGGAAATGGTATGGTAAAGGGTTTTAGAGACATTCTTACATAAGAAAATATATTGCACATTGCGTTTCATCAATTGGATAATTCAGGATGCATCTGACGAAAAACAGTTTTTCATAATCTAATTGGCAGCGTTGTTTCTTTTGTAGTGATATATAATAATAATAGTGTACCTTCCAGCCAATGACATCTTAGATTCTGTAAAATACAGTAGGCCCTGTGTTTATCTTCAGACATTGATGCATAAATATGTGACACTAGGAACTGCAGCAGTCCTTCTGCAACCATGATAGGAGCTAATCTGATGGCCTGAGAGGATAGCAGAGCAGGAATATGGAAAGAACCTGGGTCTTTTCAGTGAAGTCTTCTCCCCATCTGACAGATTAAGAATTGGAGGATAGAGAGCTCATAGGACTTTTCCAGATTCACATGGGTATTTAAACAATGGAGCTGAGACTTTTTTTTTTAAACATCTTTACTGGAGTATAATTGTTTTACAATGGTGTGTTAGTTTCCGCTTTATAACAAAGTGAATCAGTTATACATATACATCTGTCCCCATATCTCGTCCCTCTTGCATCTCCCTCCCTCCCACCCTCCCTATCGCACCCCTCTAGGTGGTCACAAAGCACCGAGCTGACCTCCCTGTGTGGAGCTGAGGCTTTAACCCATGTTCTTGTTGTTCTTTCCTATACAGCTATATTCAATGCCCTTTACAACTGGCCCATTTACAGCCTTACCTGTTAATCTCTTCCCACCTGTCTTTCTAGGTGTCTGAAACTTGGAGTTTCCTAAAAGCAGCCTGTTTCCTCATGCATCTCTAACGTCTAACATTTTAGAAAATTTGGCAAAAACAAAAAAGTGAAGAATGTTAACCTATTAAAGACTTATGTAGAAAATGAAGAGATCTGTATCTTTATCTCCAGCATTTTCAAAAAATAAAAATAAAAATTGTATATATTTAAAGGATGTATCTCTAGTATAAATTTCAGTATGTGGAATGCAACACCATCTTTTTTTCAAAACACCTTGGTGCCACTGTTAAAACAGAGGACTGGGCTGCATGCAGGTGTGATATTCAAGCAATGGAACAGCCAGTACATCAGGTACCCACTCATCAGAGGAGGTTCAGTAGGGCCACGCCAGGCAGTATATGCCAGCTCAACACCATTTCTCAAACCCAGCTGCCTATCCCCAGTCAACCCCAAAGCTCAGATTCGCAGCTACCCAGTGACTTTTCCCCAAGTATCTTTAAGATGTGTACACTGTCTGGCTTTGGCTCAAATTACTTATACTTGCAAGTATTTCAACTCAGGTAAATTACTAAGTGTCAGAGGAAGTTTGAAAAATCAGAAAACGATGTCTCTTTAATAAGTCAGTCCCTGATTATTCTGAGATCAGGAAAATAATTTATACCCAAGTTTTCCAATATGGCCAAGCATCAGAATAAAAATCCAAATGATCTAGAGAAATCTATTAATGAAGCAACTTAATGACATGGTAGATTACTGCCCAAGTGAAAGGATTTAAAGAAAAAGCCCACTAGGGCAGTAAAAACACTCTGTAGAAACAAACCAGCTGGTTTCTGCATGTGGGTGCCTCCAGCATTTGTGAATCTGCAGCTGGCTGTGAATAATCTGGGTACCATTTTCCATCCTTACCAGAGGAGCTGCATGGTTTGATGTTCCCAAGTCATGGTAGTGTCCTGTAGCAGCAAGTGAAATAAGACGATATCCCAACGTGTCAATCATCCCTATATCAAGTTAGCAATTGTTATCTTTGTTCTTACAACTAGCATCATGTGACACTCCTCTGGTACCTCCCCTTGATGAGAAGAGGAAAATTGCATATATTTAGGGAATCTCCTTTCAATAAATGGCTGAGAATGGAAATTAAGCCAATGACTTTGTCTGAATACTCCAAGGAAGCCTGATGTGGAGAACCTAGACCATTCATCAGTTTTTTCTTTTCCCATTTTCCTCTCTATGATTTGGGGACCTGGAATTATAGAATGTGGCATAGGCACTCCCCTTATTTTATCTTTCTCCTAGTTCTCCAGTGGCATGGAATTAAGTAAATATTTGTGCATGTGCACAAAGGGTGCTGTAAGCAACCTGTGGAAAGTTCATGAAATCTGGTCTTCTTAGGAGACAAATAGCAGGTGTTTAGTTTATTATGTTCTAAGCAGAACCAAGGGGGTAAACATGAGAATCTGATAGTGATTGTAAGTGCACTTAGAGTCCTTTGCTATGTGGGAGCTGCCAAGTGAAGAAATATATTAGCCTAGCTTTTCTACTAGCCTCCTCATGAAGTAATCACTTTAATGGGTTCTCAGAGTTCAGGGGAATTGGAAGACCAGCAGTAACAAGAGAGATACCTTGATTTTTTTCCCAAGGCACTTCAAGGACTTTGCAGACATTATTACACTTACCAGCCCTCCCAGGTCCACCCAAAAAAGATGTCAGCCTCATGAAGAAGGAAATCTTCCCTTACAAATTAGGGGAAAAAATTAAAAAAAAGGAAAGCAGAGGATTTGAAATTCGCCCGGTGCGGTTCCTGCAACTTCCAGAGGCCAGGGTTCTGAAATCCCAGTCCATCAGTGACTAGCCCAGTATTTTAGAATACTCCTTTTAGGAATATGAAAGGGTGAGAGCAGTGGTGACTCCCTCTCTGAAAGGAAAACATTTGGAGGTCAACCTAAATGCCAGCCTCTTCTTTTCCCAGGCCTGCTCCCCACAGCTCTGCACACATACACCCTTGGTTATCTCTGAGCTATTTTGGGCTTCAACCTCATCTGCCTTTCACATTAGGCTCTGCGTTAATTATGACGCTTCAGTGAAAATGAGCCTTCTGACAGTCTCTGCTTGGAGAATGGAAGGAGGGATAAAGGCAACTCCAATTACAGGCCATTAGCCCTAATTAATGCCCACCTCCTGTGTTTGGTATTCTAGACACAATCACCCCAGTACTGGGGGGAAGAACCCAGTTCACTCAGTGGCACAAGGACCAACAATATTAAGCCAGGCACTTGCTGGTCCCTACGGAACATGATCTTTCAGGCAAAGAAGCAATTTATATGCAGTAACCAGGAGGAACACATAATCCTGTGTTTCTCCTTTCAAGCTGTCTTTTGACATTCTTATGGCTCATCTTCTTTTAGGGGACAGAGACTACAGCCTTTTAGAAACCAAAAATCTTTTTCCTTCTTTGGTTCTAGACCTCAAGTCAATCAAACAACCAAATACATACACATATGTACATACACACACACATACACACACACACAGTACTCTAACAGGCTATGCAAGAAATATGGAGGATATAAAATCTGGTTCTTTTTAGAAATATGTCATAAGCACAAACTTCACTAAATCAAAATGTCTTCTGGGCAGGTAATACTTCCCTGCTGCTTTCTGAAGGATTTTAGCAATTAATTCTGCAGGGAGTAAATTCAAATGAAGAATGAGGCAGCCACATAGGCCCTGACCAGAGCCCTACTCAAGGCATTCAGCTGCTCAAGTTCGCAGTGACTTCTGCCTCTCCGCCTGTCCTCCCGCTTTCTCTTTCCCACCTGTGGCTTCCAATCTCTCCATTCCCTTTTCTTAAAAAAAATATTTTTATTGAAGTATAACTGCTTTACAATGGTGTGTTAGTTTCTGCTTTATAACAAAGTGAATCAGCTATACATATACGTACATCCCCATATCTCCTCCTTCTTGTGTCTCCCTCCCTCCCACCCTCCCTATCCCACCCGTCTAGGTGGTCACAAAGCACCGAGCTGATCTCCCTGTGCTATGCAGCTGCTTCCCGCTAGCTATCTGTTTTACGTCGTTTGGTAGTGTATATATGTCCATGCCACTCTCTCACTTCATCCCAGTTTACCCTTCCCCCTCCCCCGTGTTCTCAAGTCCATTCTTTACGTCTGCATCCCTTCGATGTAGTTTCCCAGATGGTCACTGAGGGCTGACCACAAAGCAGCCCTGGGCCAGGAGCTGAGTGAGCATATACAGGGCCTATATGGCTGCCTCATTCTTCATTTGAATTTACTCCCTGCAGAATTAATTGCTAAAATCCTTCAGAAAGCAGCATATACAAAGTGAGCCATAATCCAGATTCCTTCATTCTGCGGCTCATAGGAATCCACTGTCATTTTACGTCTCCAGGTTACTCTCCACCACTAGATTGTAAATTCCTCAAGGGCGGGGTTATGCCATCACTATCTCTGGATCCTCAGGGCCAGGTTCAGAACCCCACTCATGGGCATAACAAATGATAAAGGAATTATTAAGTGACTGAATAAATTAATTAGATAAAGAAAACTTAACAGGCTAAATGATTTCAACCTCAGAAACATCTTCCCAGAGCTTCTGTGGATAATGCCTGGCCAGGCCTTCCCCCTGTTGGGGAGATTTTCCCTGATGACTCTCTTCGAAGTAGCTTCCTTCCCCCACTCGCCTTTTACCCATAATTTACCTACCAGCACTCACCGTGGCTAGAAGTTATCCTGTTTATTTATATGCTTATTTGATTATTGTCTGTCTTAGAGAATAAGTTCCAAGGGAGCACAGACTTGTCTGGTTTGCTTCTGTACCCTTGGCACTTAGCATAGTGCTTAGAATAATGCAAAAACCTATATTTGATGGATGAATGAATGAATGAGTGAGTGAATGGACAATCATGTCTAATTAATGTGTAAGAATATCAGAGCTATGAGCAAAGTTAACATAGCTTAATATTTAACCAATTAATATTTGTTAATAGGGAGAACAGGGCTCTGCTAAGAACAGCAGATAATAAGATACGTTAAGACATTGTCTTGAATGTCAAAGAGTTTACAATTTAGTAAGGGCCAAAAGACTTGCGAGTGCACACATGCACGCATGCACACACACACAATTCCATTTTAAGAGCTCTTACGATAATGCAAATTAAGACACTGTAACGGTGTAACAGTCACTGGGAGTTATAAAATGGTCTAAATCTCAAGGGACTTAGTAGAGGGGACGGATAGCATACAGGAAAAGATAACTAATAACATCAAATGTTAGTTAATGCCAGTCATGTGAATCATAACCTCGTGGACCACAGAAGAGAATGGTTATCATCACCCCTTGAAATAGTTCAAAGACTTCTTCCTCCCCCATTGTTAAAGGGGCAGACTTGGCCTATAACCAGGAAGAAGGTGTTCCTAATGACAGCTCTGTAAGTAAGCATCAACGTGCAGGTAATCTCAGGAGCAGGGAAATCATTCATCCCACTCACCTATTCAAAGAAGGCTGTTTTTTTTTACCTTTATGTTCTTCAGAGCACTTAACACACTATCAGCTTGCAATAAATTACAATTAGTAATAACAGCTTCGCTATTCTGGGTTTTATTATTAGAGGCATTAATTTTTAATGTTTACTGTACTCAGATATGTGTGGAAGACTTGAAATGTATTTAATAATGATAACTTCCACCTTCCAAGCTCTAGTGATGGTCTACTGGGATATAAACAAACTGCTCCACATTTAATGCTCTGAGCAGGATAGGCAATGAGAAAGAACAGGAGAGTGAGGGGGCAGCTTTGAGCTGAGGAAGAATGTATGCTCTGTAGGATCCGAAGCCCATCAGGCCTTCACCTGCAGGTTAGTAGTATGCTCTGC
Source organism: Mesoplodon densirostris (assembly GCF_025265405.1). Lineage (NCBI taxonomy): Eukaryota > Metazoa > Chordata > Mammalia > Artiodactyla > Ziphiidae > Mesoplodon > Mesoplodon densirostris. Next base: position 157,397,811 of record NC_082662.1, on the reverse strand, counting down.
GGTCTAGAGGGTCTCTCTGAACCAGCCTGGCAGGGCAGACCCTAAGGACACCCCAGGGAAGCAGGCTAATTTGGAATTGAATATTCTTAAATGCAGCCTAGGGAGAAACTTTCTGGAGTGAGGAGGTAGGAGATAAAAGCAAAGAAGGCCCCTCTTCCTCCTCCCCACATCTCTAAGTGGGAAACTCTGAAGCTGGGGCTCTGAAGGCTGGTGATTCCCACCACTTCCAGCACAGACTGGAAGACTGGAAGACACATCACCCTCCTCTGCTTCCTTTCCAGGTCAGACTAGGCTGGATGAAGAGGCTTTCCCTTGTCAACATGGCAACATATTGGTGGTGGGGAGCAGCAGCCTGTGTCCAGGTTCTACCCTGACTTCTTTTACGGTCTTGGATATCAGTTCCCTCCGTTTAAATTATGCCTTCTCAACTCTGCCCCCAAAGACACCAGCCCCAAACTCTTGATGATGGTAATTCACCCTATACAGAAGCTGCCATTTCATTTTAACAAATGAGATTGGAATGTACCAAATTCAGCCTTCAAACTTGGTGCTTGACCAAAATCTATTTTATTATATAATTAATAATAATCTCCTATTAGTATTAAAATCCCCTATTATTATTTTATCTCCTATTATTATTATTATTATTATTATTATTATTATGGTTATTTAGCCAACAAAAGGCTAAATAACCAAAGGCCCACTTCAACATCATTTCCAGGAGCCCTGAATGTATGTGTGGTCAATGATCATGTAATCATCTAGGTCACTAGCCTTTCAAGTCAAGGTAGTCCAATCAGTTTTTTAAAAAGCCATGTCATTTGAATTTATTGTCATCTGAATATTTACTTTCAAATATGGGAAGGCATCACACAAAGACCTTGGAATGAAAGTTTCCTTATGTGCTTTATGTGTTGAAATTCTACCACTTACGGTTTAAATAGACATTTATTATTGCAAAAGTAAGACACTACAAAAACTAATGATGATTGTGCAAGCTGTTAATTTTAAGAACAAACGTAATTATTCAGAACTTTCAAACTGCTAAGCAAATGGGTAAATGGGAAAATTAATGGGGAGTTAACATGTGTGTGTTATCAAGACTTCAGGAAGAGCACTGTTTCCTTTTGCAAGCACAAATGTTTATTACAATGTACATAACCATCCCAGGCAGAGTAATAGAGGTTAGATAAAATCGTATTTCTAATCTTTGTTGTTTCTTTAAAAAATCTGGCATTAATAACGTTAAACAAAATAATCTTGACAAAATGAATTGGCTATTAGTTATTCACTTTCTTTTAGGCCATACCTCGTACTCCTCCAGCTACCTGAACTGAGCATGAATATGGCTTTAGGATGGTGGTTGTATAACCTGGGGTCCTCACAGCCTAGCCAGTGGCTGGCAGAGCTGAGAGATTGTTGTTCCTGCATCATAATGTCAAACTTAAAACATGACTCCTAAAATTTTCCATAATGAAGTTTTTGGAATAATTAAATGTTTATAATAAAATTCGTTATTTAGATTTATAACCCAGAAGTTCATTCTCTAGTGGTCATATTTGGCTTTAGCCAAATGTTGATTTTAACAGGTGACTCTTCATCATTAGGAATACAAATATGTATTCCATGAACCTCTTGGGTTATTCTCCCTGACGTCCCCTCTCAGCAAGAACAAATAACCACTTCCCAAGGAAGTGCACACAAAGAGCCTAAAACAATTATCAAATGATCTCTCCAGCTTCCGGTCCCCTAAGCTGCTTTTCTCCATCAATAGTAAGTTTGTTATCTTTTTAAGTTACACGGATAGCTGTTTGCCCCTAACACATTCTGCACACTCAGCCTATCCTGATGCCTTTCTAGCACAGGGGCCAAACCCCGTGACCTAGGGAACAGAATGGACAGTGCCTTCCCCCTCAGGCTTCTGTCCAGAGTCTCCCAGGCCCTCCCTCCTTGCTCCTGCCCAGCTCAGATGTCCAGGCTTTGCCCCTCTGTTCTCTCCTCTTCCCTGATAGAAGTCTCCCTCACACACAACAGAGAGACTTATCTTTGTGGGGTGGCCTGAAGGGAAGCCCCACAAGCCTGCCTTCTCCAAGGCCATGACATGGTTTACATTTTTACTGACCTCTAGGACTGAAAAAGCTTTGTACTTGGAGACCTCAGTGTCTTTATTTCATTGACTCTACATTAAAATTTTAAAAATTATTCTTCTACATCCTGAGCCCACACACGACCTGGAAGAAAAGCAGCAGACCTTGACAGCAGCCCCCTCAGACAGGGCTGCAGGGCTCCACAGACTCATTTCTGTGACCCACCCACCTGTGCTTCCCATCACGGCTACCTCCTCAGATACTTTCTGACTTGCCATGGCGAGGCCTTGCCTGTGCAACCGAGAGCAGTAAACATGCCGGTGTAATTAATGTCTTAACGACTTATTACAATCCTCAGATAATTAATCACAAAAGCTAAACATGTTGTCTCACCCTCCTAATGTGTTAATGCTCTAATTATTATGCCTCAATTAAGAGGAAGTCAATGCTCCTCGCTTAGAAGTGCATGCTTAATAAGGTCTCACACACTTGGCTCCAGCACACAGCAGTATGTGGCAGGGAGCGGAGGAGGAGAGACCTTTCTAATGAAGCTTTATAAACAGCTTCAGGCAAGAAAGTGAAAACCCCCTTTTCTTGAGTTTTACCCTTGGATGAACGCTGAGTTCTGAGAATCTGTTGGGGCTTAGGGCTGTTTCCCAGAAAGGGGGAAGCTGTTCCAAGTGAAGGTGTGCATATGTGCTAGCACCTGTGTGTGTGTATCTGAGACTATAAACTGGAGTGCACCATTCCCTTTACTAGATTCATGTGTGAATGTGGCGTGTGGGGCTGGCCACCTCCTGGAAAACACAGGACCCAGTGTGCTTGGCATTTGGGGAAGTGGCTTAAGGAGTGAAGCGTCTCTCTCTAAATTAGATCTTCCACCTGTCTCCAAATTGTCTTGAACAGTGTTTTTTCTTTCTTGAAACAGATTTTAAACTTATTTGAAATAGAATTTACATTGTTACCTAGGACATACCCATACACATCCACACATCCACAACACCAAAACAAAGTTTTCCAAAATAAAACCACCACTCATGAAGGCATTTTTTATACTGTACACTGTATCTTAGTTCATTTTTTAAAAAATGTGGGTTGCAACCCTCTAGATTCGAAGTAGGAGATAGATAGGCCCCTGGGCTGGACAGTTGGTGTTTGTCATGTGGAGTAAAACTGAAGCTTTGTTCTCACGCAGACACTCCAAGGACAAAGCTAGTGGCAGAAGCTGAGCTCTACTGAAGTAAAGAGATAAGATGACCACTCCTGAGGTCAAGGAAAACTTCCTTGTCTGCACATGAGCAGTTAGCCTACTTGTGGGTCAAAAAGGGAGGGGGTGTCACCCCATAATAAGTGTGGACATAGCCCCACAGGCCTTTGTGGTGGAATCCATCTTAGCAAAAAGTTGTACACGCAAGTTGGGGCGAGTCCTAGGACAGGTCAGGTGTGGAAAAAGAAACAAGACAATTGGCCAAAGGTAAACAAAGACCTGGAAGAACTGTCCTATATAAGTGATTTAAATCACCTCTTTACTGCGCTTCTCCTCATTCGGAAGGACACCCACACCCTTTCTCTCCCATGTGTATTTCTCCCTAGATCCTGACTTACTGCGTGCCTCCTTCAGGAGCACTCCTCTCTGGGTGTGTATTTCTGCCTTGCTTCTGACGTAAACCATTCCTCTGTGTGCTCTCCCATAGGCTGTGCTGTGTCTCTAATAATAAACTTTGTACCTGTTTTTGTAGTTTTTGCCTCCTTGAAACATTTTTGCTTTGAAATGGAGCAGGAGCCAGGGAAACTTTGCTTCTAGCCTCTTGTCCTTTGTGGTCTAGTGGCTAGGATTCCTGATTTCTATCCAGGCTACCCAGGTTCAATTCCTGGGCAGGGAATAAGTTCTCTCTTCAGGACCTCTCACTGCTGTCTCTCTGAGATCAGATTGATCTCATAACCCACCAATATATCTCAATCCAGAGGTTGAAAAGCACTGGTCTAGAAGCTGAATAGCCCACAAGGAGGTTCCCCTTTGACTAAGTCTCTCAACTGAGACTAGGATCTGACTTCCTAGTCCTGAGGTTCATTTATCAACTAGCCACAAATACTCACTGAGCAGTCGCAGTCCCTCACCCCTGCAGCATCAGCCATCTGTCTCCCCACCTGGCTATCTACAACTGGGGCAGGTCAAGAATGACCCAATAGCCTTGAAACCTAACTACACACACACACCGCACACACAATTTCAGAATAAATCATAACCATATCAAAAAAAAAAAGGTTTGGGGCCCAAAGTTTAGGGAACCTTTTTAAGGAAAACAGAACTTTTGAAACATGCTGAGCATAAAACTAAGAGAAGCTAAAAATCAGTCCAACCATTGCTTGGAGCCATTTGGTTTGGTTTTGATCTTATATTTTTCTCCTCATTTATCACAGTTGGAACACTCTCTCTTATTGACATATACAGACTACTGTATTTAAATATTTAATAGATAATCAACAAGGACCTACTGTATAGCCCAGGGAACTTTGCAAAATATTCTGTAACAACCTAAATGGGGAAAGAATTTGAAAACGAATAGATGCATACCTATAACTAAAACAATTTGCTGTACACCTGAAAGTAACACAACATTGTTATCAATTATACTCCAATATAAAATAAAAATTTAAAAAATGTTAATGGTTTCTTTATGTATCTTCAAATAAAAATTTTTTTTTTTTAAAAAGAAAAAGAGGGCCTCCCTGGTGGCGCAAGTGGTTGAGAGTCCGCCTGCCGATGCAGGGGATACGGGTTCGTGCCCCGGTCTGGGAGGATCCCATATGCCGCGGAGCGGCTGGGCCCATGAGCCATGGCCGCTGAGCCTGCGCGTCCGGAGCCTGTGCTCCGCAACGGGGGAGGCCACAACAGTGAGAGGCCCGCATACCGCAAAAAAAAAAATAAATAAATAATAAATAAATAAATAAATAAATAAAATAAAAAAGAAAAAGAAATAACCATGTGCGCCACACCTGAGTGCATGCCGTGGGGAAGAGGCTGAGCCTCTCTGGATGCAGAACTTCCCATGAGAGATTGGTCTGGCCATCGCACCTGCTCTACCCTAAGTCCAGTCCTTTAGTGGCTAGGCCCTGGACTCTATGCACACACACACACACACACACACTCCCATCCCTGTGGCTGGGATAAGCCTCTGAGGTAGGAATGCTAAGACTCCATAATCCTATATCAATTTATCATCAGTCAACCATTTTGATCTTTTGTGTACTAGACACTATTTCTTGAACTTTGGGAGATGCTGAGAAGCAGCAGACACAGCTTCAGCTCTTGAACAGTTTACCGACTTCTTGGGAAGATGAGACAGAGAAGCATTGAAAGGAAAGGCTCTCAGTTCAGGGCCGTATATGATAAGTGGCCCATAAATGGTATTGTTTAGAAGAGACATAAAGGGATTTTTGGGGTGCTCGGTGACAACTTCCTTGAGGAGTAGATGCTGGAGTTGGCCCTTGAAAGAAGACAGATATCACTTTGCGAGTCTATAAATCTTGGAGTCAACCCTGACTCTTTTTTATACTCCCATCTAAACTCTGTCCATATTCTGTTGGCTCTACCTTCAAATTTTATAGAGACTGTGACTACTTCTCCCTACCTCCATCACTGCTCACTTGTCCAAATCCCCATCATCCTCCCACCTAGATCACTGTAATTGTCTCTTAACCAGTCTCTCTACTTTGGGGCTTGCCTCCCTACAGACTATTGTCCATACCATAGTCAGGAAAGTCCACTTAAAACTTAAGGCAGATCATGTCATTCCTCTGGCTTCTCATCTCACTCCTTACGGTGCCCTACAAGGCTCACACAATCTGGTCTTTCATTAATTCTCTGCTTTCATCTACTAATACTATCCTCCAACCCCTCATTCACTCTGTTTTGATCACACTGAGCTTCTTAATATTCTCCAAACATACCTTGCCCGCTCTTAGACTCTCCCCCAGATATCTGCCTGGCTCACCTTTACCTCCTTCAGGCCACTACTCAAATGATGCCATTGATACATGACTTGTTTACAGTCATGTGTCACTTAAACACAAGCTGCATATCAGGAAGGGTTTTATCAGTTAATTCTAATTTTGCACAGCACCTAGAACAGTGCCTGCTATATATTAGGTTCTTATTAATTTGAATGGCTGGGAAAGGACACTGAGGCAAAAGAATGGTGTGAACAAAATCACAAAGGTGGGAAAGTTCCAGGTGTGGTGGGAGCAGAGGCAGTGAGGAGGCTCACCTGGCAGGACTGGGAGTTTTGCCTTGGAGGAAAGTGGGAATTGAGGCTGAAAAGGTGAGGATGAGGGTGCTTTGTATTCCAGGCTATGGAGATGCCCCCACCCCAGTCCCGCCCCATCGAGCACCCTCTGCCACAGCCAGAGAGAGCTGATATCCTACTCTTAACATCTATTTAAAATGCAGGCACTTTTTGTCAGGAGGAACTGTTTTTCATTTGTCTGAGGTCTTGGACAGGTCATATTCTGTGAACACAAATAAAAATGAAGGCTTCCCTGGACAACATGTAAGCTACTTCTTCCCTGGCAGGAAATTCAACAATGGCTTTAATTTTCAGAGATGATGGACCACAAAGTGGACAAACCAATGTGACTTTCACACAGGTTTCTTCCCAGAATTCAGCATGCTCCCAAGGAGAGGTGCTTTGGGAAACAGAGGTGTCTTTGGACTTTGATAGGAAGTCTGTGGGATGGGTAGGAGCAGAGGCCATGGAATCTGAGAAACAACTTTCAATCATGGGGTTTCAAGAATGGGGTGGACGCTTCCTTGAGGTTAGGGCCAAGATGCCATCCCCAACCTGTTGTTACCCTGACAGATTCACCTAAGGCATAAGAGAAGAGCAGGATTTAGATCATCCAGTGAGTGTGAGTGTATGTGTGCCCGTGTGTGTGTGTGTATGTGTGATCAAGAGCCAATCAATTACATTAATAATTAACTATGTGAATCAAAGTTCTAGACTGACAAGGAAGATGCTGTTTCCAGGATCTCATGAGAATAAACTGTCTTTCCAAATGGCAACTGAATGGTGAAAAGGCAAAGTACTAGACTCAAGAGGACAAGAGACTCAGACAAAAGATCAGAAACTGATCCTTGCTTGCATTCTTGCTCTCCTATTTACTAGCTACATACCTTAGGGCAAGTCAGGAGACATCTCTGAGCCTCATTTTCCCTCAGAGGTATAAAAGGGGTAATAAATTCTACCTCACAAAATTGCTATGAGGGTTACATGGGGCAATGTCCATGGAGGTGTTTTGTAAGGTGCTGTATCAGTTAGCTTTGCCAAAAAGTATGCTGCATAACAAACCACCCCAAAACTCTGGAGCTTAAAGCATTAGTTTATTCTCACTGAGGTATGAACAGGCTGATCTAGGCTGGGCTCAGTAGGGCTCAGCTGAACAACTTTCCTGATCTCAGCTGGCCTCACTCACATGTCTGGTGGTCAGATTGGAATCAACTGATCTAGGCAGGGCTCAGTGACACTGATCAGCTCTGTTCCACATGTTTCTTTGCCTCCTGAAATCAGCAGGCTACCCCAGGCATGTTCTTCTCATGACAATGGAATAAGAAGAGAGCAAGCCCAGTCACACAAGAGCTTCTCAAGACTTTGCTCATGTAATTCTAGCTAGAATTGGCCCAAACAATTCACATTGGTGAACCTGAAGTGATGGGGTGGAGGATATGACCTGCCTGTGTAGTGGGTAAAACCGGAAGATTCCATTGCAAAGTGCATAGATGCAGGGATTGGTAAAGAGTTAGAGAGATGAATACAATCTACTGTAAGTACTTTTTAAATGCAAGAGATTATTTCCAATATGTTCCACAGAACTGGGGAGACAGCAGGAGTCTCTCTGGCTTCTCGTCATTGGACTCTTCCAGATTCCAATAGATCATTCTTTTCTGCTATCAGTCCCCAACCCCCTTGCTGGTCAAGTCCAGGAAAACTATTACGTATCAAACATCAAAGATGGCAGGACTCTCTACTCATGAAGGGCATGGTTTGGTGGTCAGATGGACCAGGATTTGAGTCCCTGATGTGCCATTGCTATATAATCTTAAGTTATTTAACTGTCCTAAGTTTTATTTTTCTTATTTTTATTTATTATTACTATTATTTCCTTGCTTATCTTATCTAGGCTTATGGCTTTAAATACCATCCATAAACTGACGATGCTAAAATTTCTATTTCTAACAAAAAGTCCTTCCCTGGACTCCATGTTTGTACATCTCCTATGCCACATCTGTGCTTGGCTATGTCACTAGCATCTAAAACTGAACATATCTAGAGTGGAGCTCCTAATATTTTCCCCTAAATCTGCTTCTCCCATCCTCTTTCTGAGCTCATTAATTAGAATCTTCATTCTTCTAACTGATCAGAACTAAGGCTTTATTATCATCTTTCTTTTATACCCCAAATCCAACATGCAGGAAAATCCTGTTGGCTCAACCTTTAAAATATACCTTAAACCCAGCCTCTCTTCACTAAGTCCACTCTATAACCATTGTCCAAGTCACCATCATTTCTTATATGGACTATTGCTTTGGTTTCCTAACGTTCTCTCTGCCCAGGACACTTTCAGTAAAGCCATTAACCAGTGAGTCAGATTGCATGACTTTTCTGCTCAAACCCTCCAGTGGTTTCCCATCTCACTCACTGTAAATGCCAGATTACTTATGTAGCCTACAAGGCTTCATGATCTTGCCTCCCAGTACTCTGCTCTTTCCACTATAGCCACAGGAGTCTCCTTGCCATTCTCTACAGCTTTGTACTTCTAATTTCCTCTCTCTGCAATATTCCTTTCCTCAAATACTTGCATGACCCACTCCCTTCCCTCCTCCAGGTCTTTACTCAAAGTTCACCTTCTCTCTGAGGCCTCTCTGGCTATCCTGTCCTCATTCCCTGCCTGATTTTTTCCTTAAACTTTATCACCATCTAACATACTGATTATTTTACTTAATTATTTTGCTCATTATCTGTGTCAGCTACCAAAATGTAAGATCCATATGAGGTGGAATTTTTGTCCATCCTATACATTGTTGTACTCCCTGGGTCTAGAACATTGCCAGGTACATAATAGGTGCTCAATACATTTGTTGAATAAATGAGAATAAGAATATTGCACAGATTAAATGAGATAATACATATAAAACTGAGGCAGAGTATCTGGTGCATAGTAATTGCTCAAGAAATGAGAGCTCAATATAAACAGCAAATAGAACCCAAAGCCTTGGGATTCTGAGGCTAAACTGACTTCACACTGTGATATTATTAATGTTCCCTGATGTGTCTTTTCACTGGGGCCCAAATCAGCTCTCTTTCCCCAGTACCTCATGTGCAGTAGATGCTCAATATACTTTTATTCAATCAAAGTAAAAGCAGATGAGTCCAAGTTGCAGGTGACTGGTCAGATTGTTCCCTCTGGTGTTGATCAGAATCTAAAGGGGGCTGCTCCTCTGAGGATGAAGTGTCAGCACTGGGTCCTGACACAGAGTCAGCTGCATGATTTAAAATCCAGTGGACACTGGAGTCACTGGTCTGTTAGGTAGGTAGACAGATGCCCGCCTATCCTATAGGCTCTTTCTCCAATCTCCAGGTGCTGCCAGAAAATTCTATTCCCATCAGAGTACAGATCTATTTACCTTTATAGCTATCCCAAGAACAATAATAACAACCACCACAGACAAAATTGTACATGTCTATAGAGTTCATTTCCTCTTAAACTCACAAAGTACTCACAAAATACAAGAGCATGACTCATTCTCCCAATAAGAGATTGACAACTGTGTGTTTCTAGTTGAGCTTGATGAGGTTTCAGCTTAATTCCCTGCCACTTTACTTAACAAAAGAAAAAAGAATGATGTGTCTGTGGACAGCATATCTTTCCTTTCAGTAATGCAGAAAATTACCCAAAGAGATAAATCCAATACCACATCTCCAAGTCTGAACTCTTACAAAAGCAACTGTGTTTGGGGGCATGTTTTCATTTCATGCTACATAATTCAGCCTCTACCCCTCACTTGTCTGGCTATGGCACACATTCATCAAAACAATATATATTTATAGAGCATCTACTGTATACTGTGTGCTGGGTCTCATGTTGTAAAGCCCAGATATGATCACAATAGAAGCTCAATAACAGTTCTGGAATTAAGCAATATGAAACAAACCAAGAAACATTACAATGTGGTGAGTGATTAAATGTCCTAAATGTCTGGTAATGGCACGTGGACATTAGTTCATTAGCTATAGACCATGTAGGCAGAAATCCCAGGGAAGGCTTAATGGAAAATGTAGTACTTGAGTTAGAGACTTAAGAAAGGATTTGGGGGCTTCCCTGGTGGCGCAGTGGTTGGGAGTCCGCCTGCCAATGCAGGGGACACGGGTTCGTGCCCCGGTCAGGGAGGATCCCACATGCCGCAGAGCGGCTGGGTCCGTGAGCCATGGCCGCTGAGCCTGCACGTCCGGAGCCTGTGCTCCGCAACAGGAGAGGCCACAACAGTGAGAGGCCCGTGTACTGCAAAAAAAAAAAAAAAAAAAAAAAAAAAGAAAGCATTTGAACAGACAAAGATTCTAAGAAAGAGAATCCACATAAACACATAGACAGGAGTGAGCAAGGCTTGTGAGTTTGAGGCCCAAGGAGTCCATGCATTTTATACAAAAATATTATATTAATAAAATGTCAAATGTAAAGTCCAGGTCTCTCTACCAGTAATATCTCAAATGTAAATGTTATTGGTAGTAAAAAACAATTGTAAAAGATTATTGATCCAACATAATTTTTAAAAAGGAATAGAACAATTAAAACATTTTTCTAAGCTAAAGGCTCCTTCTAGGTTTTATAATAACTATTTCCTGAGATTTTACTCCTAGTCATGACTCGATGCACCTTGCCATTACAGCCTCACCCCCAACAAGGTGAGCTGACAGCTTTCCTTCCTTTAACTGCCGTGATAACCCCAGATCATTGAGACCGTTTTTTTTCCCTTCTTAATCTCTAAGGATCTTCTGGGACTCTTGCTTCATCTGCTAAAGCCCAAAGCAGCTTTACATCACTGCTCTTCTTGGCATATCCCTGCAGCCAAACAACTGCTCACCACTTGTTTCCCATTCTCCAGTTAGATAACCTTCACTCCCTCTTCTACTGCAGCTTACCCAGGGCAGGGGCCGGAAAAGGCTCAAGCCTCAGCTCCTCTTAAGCTGTACTTTTCATGGCAGACTAGAACATGCTCAGTCCTTTCCAAGGGCTGGGGTGTTTACAAACCAAGATCTTGACATACTATAATATAAAAAATTAGGAAAACTGTCAAATATACCAAAGAAGAATTTCATCAATCCAGTTTCTTAGGATCACTGAGTCTTACACCTGTTATGTACAGTAGATATATCATTTTTATTTTATTGAAGATATATGAAAATTAAAATTTCCAGCCTCTCTTGCTGTTCAATTAGAGGCCATGCAACTAGGTTTTGACCAATGAATGGTAGATGGAAGAGATGTAAGTCCTGGCCCTAAAAGGCATCATGCCAACATCTCCTACCTTTTGCTTTTCTTTCCATTGAAACCATGAGTCCCAGTTGGCATAACTACATGATGGATGAATCCCAGATTTCTGAGTCACCTCCTGAAGGAGAGCAACCTAATCCACATCAGAAGCTGACATGGGCAATAAATAAACCTTTCTCATGTTAAGCCACAGATATTTCAAAGTTTATCTATTACTTTAACATAGTGTAGCCTATGCTGATTAATTCATACTGGGGAAAAGAGAGCAAACTGAAGTCAGGTTATTGTTTACATTAATAATAACTGCTATTAAGAACCTTCTCAAACAGAAATAAAGTTACAGATTTAGAAAAAAATCTTATGGTTACTGGAGGAAAGTGAGGGGAAGGGTAAATGGGTGATTGGGATGGACATATACACACTACAGTATATAAAAGAGATGATGAATAAGAACCTACTGTATAGCACAGGGAACACTACTCAATACTCTGTAATGATCTATATGGGAAACAAAACTAAAAAAGAGTGGATATATGTATATGTATAACTGAATCACTTTGCTGTACAGCAGAAAGTAACACAACATTGTAAATCAACTATACACCAATAAAAATTTTTTTAAAAAAGAACCTTCTCTATGCTGGGTGCTGCTCAGCACTATATGTATGATGTATGAAAGCACATGTGTGTGTGTCTGTGTGTGTATAAACAACCTTGGCATTTCATACCCATTTTACAAATGGGAGAATTGAGACTCAGAGAAGTTTACAAAAAGCTGCTCCAAGGTCAAGCAGTCAGTGATGAAGATTTTCTGATGCCAGTGTTTATGCTACTTCAGTGACTTTATAATGTCTTTCTCATGGTAAAGATTCCCCCTTTCCATTTATGGTAGGAAGCAATTACCTCAATTACATTCACTTTTCTTTACTGAAAGCTGACTATTCTCTCTACCAAATTCAGAATTTTTTCCATATTGCCTCATTACTTGCTCTACAGAGTGACTGAACACAATAGAGTTTCTAGCACATTCTGTATTGTTAATCATTATGGAAGCCTAGTGGGAATTGTCCACCACTCTTACTCCTTAGCTCTAAAAATGACCTATCCACTAAGTTAGCTGTGATCCAGTCAAAAGTAAGGTGTTACAGGAAAAGTCACCTAGTGTTTTGGTCTATGCCATTGCAGTCATTAAAATGTTAATTATACGCAAACCAATCTAGATAAAATAAATCTAGTCTACAAATATGTATTGAGTCTCCTGTGTGTACAGGGCACCATAGAGGCAAAATGGTTTTGTGGTTTACATCTGAGCTCTGAGTCCTGGTGAGCCCCATCAGACATAGCTTCAGGCAGCAAGCTTGGCTTCCAAATCATATATATTTTTCACATTAAAGGGAAAAAAATTCACCTTAGTTTCTACTAATAAAATAAATAAAGATCTTATTATGATAATAGATAACATATATGTATACCCCAGTGCTTTCATATCTATAGTTAAATTTTATCATCATAGCAATCCTATGAAATAGCTAAATTGGTTATAATTATTCCCATTTACCCATGGTAAATTGAGGTTCACTGATTTGGTGAAGTTCTCACAGTGGTAGAACTGAGTGAGAATGGATCGAGATCTCCAGAAATCTCAAGCTGAGCAGCTGTGCATTTCTTACAAAAGAGCCATTGGTATTGCATGTACTTTTGATGACTTCCATCCTATCTTAATCACGCAGATCAGTTGTAGTAACTCTTTATCAGGAATAAGTATATGTAGGGAAATCCCTTAGTATTTTTCAATGTTCCATCTACCCCACCTTTTCTTTCTCACTTAAAAAAAGAAGTCTGCTGAATCACACGGAGCTGATCCACTGTGGCTCTTCCTCTGATCTTTCTTTCATCAGTGAACACATTATTCATATCAAAACTTTATCATCTTATGTGCTCCCATAAGCTATGCATATAAAATCTACAATATATTGTGTCTCTATTCCAAGTAGAATATTCTGGCCCCATTTTTTTCAGAAGTGAGCTTCAGTGTTCTATCATTAATTACTTCTGGTGATACTTCCACAGTGGGCCCCTTGATGGCCATGAAAGAAAGACCCAGGCAGGCTATAGGCAAGGTGAACAAATAGCTCATTTTCCAAATAATTTATTTGGAAACTGCAATGTCTGGTGTTTTCAACATAATTCCAACAGGAAATGCAGTACACCCACAAATGGATCAAATGAAGACACCTACATGAAGGGGTTACCCACACAGCAATGGGTCAGTATACTGAGGCACCCAGGGACTGGCAACTGATGAAAGCTGTTACACTTCCAAGGAAGAATGGGCAAGGGGAAGAAGTAGTCTAACCAGAAGCCAGTGAAGGCTACAGTCACGCCAGGGAATAGCTATTGCCAAAAATACCACACTAAAGCTGGGAGAGAGCAAGAGAGAAATACCATATTACTCTCCTCCCATCCTCTGGTCTCTTGCTGATGCCTCCTACTATCCAAACCCAATCAGAAGCCAGTGGGCAAATGGGCCCTGGAGATACAGTCTGAAATAGACAGACTCTCAAGTAGAGAGCAAAGCAGGGAAGGACAGAAAATGAATCTGGGACTGGGGTGGAGGTCAGTGTGGGATGATATAGAGAATAACCAGTACATCTGGTGATTCACAGGCTTTCAGTTGTACATTTTGTCTGCAAGGGTGCGAGGTAGTTTTTATAAGAATGAAGCCCCTTTTCAACATTCCACCATCTGACGCACACATAAAATACTGATGTAAAAATGACTCTGACCTGAATACATATCGATGTTTTTTAATGTGTTAGTAAATACAGTCATCGGCTGTTGCAGGAGAATTATGTATCATCAACTGACATAAAAGGGAGAGTAATGTCATCTTCAATTGCAGTTAGAAGAAATAGGATGAAATTATGAGCAATTAGGAAAAGAAATATTATATCCTTATGGAAGCTCAGGTTTTACTGAAAACCCTGTTAGACTGGTTATATGAGCCACCACATAAATAACTGAGGCCCACGCCCAGGCACAAGAAAGAGTTATGACCTGAAAGTATGTTTCCATGGTAAAGCTTCAGGGAATTTAATCCCCTGAAGTAGCTTGGAACACATCAATGGCACGAGGTTAATGAAGAAACCTTCTCTAAACATGAGGAGTGTTTACAAGCATTCTGTAAAAGTGATTTAGAAAACTCTTATCTCATAGATGCCAATATTTAAGATAACAAATGACTCACGAGAAAAACAAGAGCAGTCCACTCAAGGGAATCGTGAGCTGAGAAAAATACAGATCTGGATCTAAGGAAATGGGAATTGGGGCTGTGGCTTCAGTCTAAACAACGAGCATCTGTCTTCAGAAGTGAATTTCCAATTTTGGCTTGTCCGTATATGATGACTCTGTAATACCAATCAGTTAACTTTCTTCTTGAATAAGGATCACAGTTCTTCTAATACCCATTTGTTCTGAAATTGAGAAAGGCCTAGCATTGACCTCTGATATGTTGATGAAAGAGAGCTGAAGCACTATGAATTATGAAATCAAATAGAATCTTTTCACCCTGGCATTCAAGACCTTACTCCATCTTTCAGGCTTACCTCCCAATGTTCCTTTACAAGTCAGCCAAACATAATCCACTGTCACTTTCATTTTACTGTTTCTTCTATCAATAATTTCTGTCTTTGCTGATCATTAATCTGTTCATCCTTCAAGACCACCTTCTCTATAGAACATTTCCAGATCTCTACAAATATACTAATTCCTCCATCTTTTGAAGACTCATAGCATTCAATTTATTAATGAAAATGGTACTTACTTTCTTCCACCTTGTATTTTAGTCACTTATACCCTTGCTTACTATTGTCTAAGATGTTGGAAGTTCCTTGAAGGGAGGGCTCTCTCCTTTCATAAACCCTATGGAACCTAATATAGTGAATTTCATACACCAGGGGCTCTGTCAGGGTGTTGAACTGAATTGACCTGAATGGTATTAGTGAGGATGAAGGAATGAATGAGAGAGTCTCTTTAAAGTTCACAAAAATACTCTCAATATTTTCTGTCTCACTGAGTCAGAGATAAAATTTATCTTTTCAACAGTATCAGAAAAGATGCTCTACACATAGGGAACTCAATACTCTAGAATGCCTTATCAGTCTAAGAGATGGTTAACTCCAAGAAGGCATTTTCCAAGCCCTCATAATGCTCTCCAAAAGTGACTTTATTCATACCAACATTACATAATTCCTATATATACACTGATAATTTCTAAATATAAATTCCTAGATCCAAGTTCTCTCCAAAAATCCAGTCTTATGTCATAATTTATCTCCTGAATACATCCCCTTGGATTTCCCAAAGGCATCTCAAATTCAACATGATATATTTGAAATTCATGATATCTATACTACCTTTCCCTCACTCCCAACCTCACAATTTCCCTTCATTCCAAATTCCCCATCTCAGTTAATAGCATCTTCATCAATCATGTTTGTCTATCTAGATGTCATCCTGTGCTGCCCTCTGCAAACACTTGCAAGCCTGCACTGGAGAAAAAGACCTGGCACATGCCCTCACAGAGGTCTGCCTCCAATCTCTCACCTCCTCTAAATGCAGACCTAATTGATTGGCCAAGATGGTGGAGTAGGAAGACCTTGAGCTCACCTCCTCCCACAGACACACCATAATTACAGATATTTACAGAGCAACTATTGATGAGAGCAACCTGAAGACTAGCAGAAAAGATCTTACTCAACTAAAAGGACCACAATGAGATAGATAGGAGGGACAGAGAGGCAATATTGTCAAGACCCACTAACAGGAGGACAATTACTGCAGAGGTCCTCCTCAAGGAACAAGGGGTCCAAGCCCCACAACAGCTCCCCAGCCTGGGGATACTGTACCAGGAAGATGTGTCACCAGAATATTTGGCTTTAAAGGCCAGTGGAGCTTACTTTAGGGAGAGCCAAAGGGCTGTGGAAAATAAACTCCACTCTTAAGGGTACACACAAAATCTCACATGTTCTGGGACCCAGGGCAAAAGCAGTAATTTGAAGGGAGCCAGGGTCAGACTCACTTTCTGATCTTGAGCCTCCAGAGAAGCAGGAAGCAATTGGGACTCAATCTAGGGACACAGATGCTGGCAGTAGTCATTTTTGGAATCTCATCCTACCACGAGGACACTGGTGCTGGCAAGCACCATTTTGGAACCCTCTCACTAGCCTATTGGTGCAAAGACTTGGCATAGCCCACCAGCTGGTAGGCACCAGTTCTGGGATGTCTCTGGTCAAGAACCTAGCTGGGAGAGACACAGCCCCACCCATCAGTAGGCCAGCTGCCCTAGGACTCCCTGAGCCCCCAGCAACCCAGGACCTGACTCCGATCACCAGAGGGCCCAAGACAAAGTCTGAAGCACCAGGAGGCAGGGACAAGCACAGGACACCTTGGACCCTGGCCCCACCCACCAGTGGGACAACACCAGCTCTGGGACCCCCAGGCCCTGTAGCCAGAGACCCCAGGGCATGGCTTCACCAACTAGTAGGTGGACACCAACTCTAAGATGCCTTGGGCCACAGCCATGCCCACCAGCTGGCAGACACTAGCCCTGGAACTACCAAGGGCCTGAAAACCACAAATCAAAAATTCATAATAGGGCTTCTGGGGTGGCACAGTGGTTGAGAGTCCACCTGCCGATGCAGGGGACACGGGTTCATGCCCCGGTCCGGGAAGATCCCACATGCTGCAGAGCGGCTAGGCCCGTGAGCCATGGCTGCTGAGCCTGCATGTCTGGAGCCTGTGCTCCGCAACGGGAGAGGCCACACAGTGAGAGGCCTGTGTACCAAAAAAAAAAAAAAAAAAAAAAAAAAAATTCATAATAGATACACAGAAAAGAAAGAAAAAGGAATCCAAACATAATACTAAAAAGTGTCCTCAGATCTCAAGGGAAGAGATCAAAAGACGATAAAAGGAAGAAAAAAGATCAAAAAAAAAAAAACCCCAGAAAACAATTAACAAAATGGCAATGAGTACATACCTGTCAATAATTACTTAAATGTAAATGGACTAAATGCTTCAATCAAAAGACATAGGATGGCTGAATAGATACTAAAACAAGATATGCATATGGCGCCTACAAGAAACTCACTTCAGATCTAAAGACAAACACACACTGAAAGTGAGGGATTGGAAAAAGCTATTCCATGCAAAAGGAAATCAAAAGAAAGCTAGAGCAGCAATACTTATATCAGACAAAATAGACTTTAAAACAAAGACTGTAATAAGAGACAAAGAAAGACATTACATAATGATCAAGGGCTAAATCCAAGAAGATATAACAATTGTAAATACATGTATTTACAACATAGGAGCACCTATACATAAAGCAAATATTAACAGACATAAAGGGAGAAATCAAGAGTAATGCAGTAATCATAGAGACCTTTTTTTTTTTTTTTTTTTTCTTTTTGCGGTATGCGGGCCTCTCACTGTTGTGGCCTCTCCCGTTGCGGAGCACAGGCTCCGGATGCGCAGGCCCAGCAGCCATGGCTCACGGGCCCAGCCGCTCCGCGGCATATGGGATCCTCCCAGATCGGGGCACGAACCCGTATCCCCTGCATCGGCAGGCGGACTCTCAACCACTGCGCCACCAGGGAGGCCCCATAGAGACCTTTAACACTCCACTTATCAGCACATCAATGGACAGATCATCAGACAGAAAATCAACAAGGAAGTCACTGGTCTTAAATGACACATTAGACCAGTTGGATTTAATTGACCTATAGATAAATATAGATAGATATAGATATAGATATAGATAGATAACATTCTATCCAAAAGCAGAATAGACATTCTTTTCAAGTGCACATGAAATATTTTCCAGGATGGATCACGTCCTAGGCCACAAAAAAAATCTCAGTAAATTTAACAAAACTGAAATCATATCAAGCATTTTTTCTGACCATAACACTATGAGAATAGAAATTAACTACAAGTAAAAACATGCAAAAAAATGTACATATGGAGGTTAAATAATATGCTACTAAACAATTGATGGATCACTGAAAAAATCAAAGAGGAAATAAAAAAATACCTAGACACAAATGAAAACAAAAACATGATGATCTAAAATCTATGGGACACAGCAAAAGCAGTACTAAGAGGAAAATTTATAGCGATACAAGCCTACCTCAAGAAACAAGAAAAATCTCAAATAAACAACCTAACCTTACACCTAAAGGAATTAGAAAAAGAACAAACAAAACCCAAAGTTACTAGAAGGAAAGAAGTCATAAAGTTAAGATCAGAAATAAATGACATAGAAACTAAAATAACAATAGAAAAAAATCAATGAAACTAAGAGCTGGTTCTTTGCAAAAATAAATGAAATTGATAAACCTTTAGCCAGACTCATCAAGAAAAAAAGAGAGAGGGCCCAAATCAATAAAATCAGAAATGAAAACTGAGATGTCACAATCAATACCACAGAATTACAGAGGATCATAAGAGATTACTATAAACAATCATATGCCAATAAAATGGACAACCTAGAAGAAATGGACAAATTCTTAGAAAGGTACAATCTCCCAAGATTGAACCAGGAAGAAATAGAAAATATAAACAGACCAATTACCAGTAATGAAATTGAATCAGTAATTTAAAAACTCCCAACAAACAAAACTCCAGGACCAGATGGCTACACAGGTGAATTCTACCAAACATTTTACCAAACATTTACCAAACCTATCCTTCTCAAACTATTCCAAAAATTGCAGAGGAAGGAATGCTTCCAAATTCACTGTGCAAGACCAGCATTACCCTGATACCAAAACCAGACAAAGATACCACAAAAAAGAAAATTACAGGTCAATATTACTGATGAACATAGATGCAAATATCTTCAACCAAATATTAGCAAATCAAATTCAACCAATACATTAAAAGGATCATACACCATGATCAAGTGGGATTTATCCCAAGGATGAAAGGATTTTTCAATATCTGCAAATCAATATATGTTATACACCACATTAACAAACTGAAGAATAAAAATTATATGATCATCTGATTAGATAAAGAAAAAGCTTTTGACAAAATTCAACATCCATTCATGATAAAAACTCTCGACAAAGTGGGTATAGAGGGAACATACCTCAATATGATAAAGGCCATGTATGACAAGCCTACAGCTAACACTTAACAGTGAAAAGCCGAAAGCATTTCCTCTAAGAGCAGGAGCAAAACAGGATGCCTACCCATCACTTTTATTCAACATAGTATTGGAAGTCCTAACCACAGCAATCATAGAAGAAAAGGAAATAAAAGGAATCCAAATTGGAAAGGGAAAAATAAAACTGTCACTGTTTGTAGATGACATGATACTACACATAGAAGAATCCTAAAGACACCACCAGAAAACTACTAGAATTCATCAACTAATTCAGTAAGGTTGCAGGATATAAAATTAATATACAGAAATCTGTTGCATTTATATACACTAACAATGAACTATCAAAAAGAAAAATTAAGAAAACAATCTTATTTACAATCACATCAAAAAGTATAAGATATCTAAGACTAAATCTAATTAAGCAGGTAAAAGACCTGTATTCAGAAAACTGTAAGACACTGATTAAAGAAATTGAAGGTGACACAGATGGAAAAATATACCATGTTCATGGATTGGAAGAATTAATGTTGTTAAAAATGACCATACTCTCCAAGGCAATGTACAGATTCAATGCAATCTATATCAAAATACCAATGGCAGTTTTCACAGAACTAGAACAAATAATTTTAAAGTTTGTATGGAAACACAAGAGACCTCAAATAGTCAAAACAATCTTGAGAAAGAAGAACAAAGCTGGAGGTACCATGTGCCTTGATTTCAAACTATACTACAAAGCTATAGTCATCAAAACACTATGGTACTGGCACAAAAACAGAAAACTGGATTAATGGAACAGAATAGACAGCCCAGAAATGAACCGACGCTCATATGGGCAATTAATCTATGACAAAGGAGGCCAGAATATACAATGCGTGAAAGAGAGCCTCTTCAATAAATGGTGTTGGGAAAACTGGACAGCCACACACAAAGAATCAAAGTGGACTATTCTCTCACACCATGCACAAAAATAAATTCAAAATGGATTAAAGACTTAAATGTAAGTCCTGAAACAATAAAACTTCTTGAAGAAAACATAGGCAGTATGCTCTGAGACATCAGTTTTAGTAATATTTTTTGGATATGTCTCCCCAGGCAAGGGAAACAAAAGCAAAAATAAACAAATAGGGCTACATCAAACTAAAAGGCTTTTCCTCAGTTAAGGAAACTATCAACAAAATGAAAAGGTCAACCACTGAATTGGAGAAGATATTTGCAAACCATATATCCAATAAGGGGTTAATATCCAAAGTATACATAGAAATCATACAACTCAACATCTTAAAAACAAATAACCCGATTAAAAAATGAACAGAGGATCTAAATAGACATTTATCCAAAGAAGACATACAGATGACTAACAGGCATATGAAAAGATGCTCAATATACTCATCACTAGGGAAATGCAAATCAAAACAACAATGAGGTATCACCTCACACCTGTCAGAATGGCTATTATTAAAAGACAACAAATAACAAGTGTTGGCAACAATGTGGTGAAAAGGGAACCCTTGTGCACTATGTGTGGGAATGTCAATTGGTACAGTCACTATGAAAAACAGTGTGGAGATTCCTTAAAAACTTAAAAATAGTACTACTATATGAACCAGCAATTCTACTCCTGTGTATTTATTTGAAGATAGCAAAAACATTAATTAGAAAAGACATTTGTACCACTATGTTCATTGCAGCATTATTTACAATGCCCAAGATATGGACACAACCTAAGTGCTTATCAATAGATGAATAGTTAAAGAAAATGGAGCATGCATATATATGTATAATGCATATATATTTATATAATGAGATATTACTCAGCCATAAAATAAGTATGAAATCTTGCCATCTGGGACAACATGGATGGACCTCGAGGGTATTATTCTAAGTGAAGTAAGTCAGACAGAGAAGGACAAATACTGTATGATTTCACTTATATGAAATCATAAAAGACAAAACAAGTAAACAAACATAACAAAACAGAAAGGGTTACAGATACATAGAACAAACAGGTGGTTGCCAGAGGGAAAGGGAGCTGGGGATGAATGAAATAAGTGAGAGAGACGAAAAGGCACAAACTTCCAGTTTCAAAATAAGTGAGTCGTGTATGAAATGTATGGTGTGGACAATACAGTCACTAACCGTGATTTCTTGTTATGGTAACAGATTGTAACTAGACTTATCATGGTGATCATTTTGAAATGTATTGAATTATCAAATCATTATGCTGTATAACAGAACTAACATAGTATATTTGGTCAATTATACTTCAAAAACAAACAAACAAAGTTATAGAAAAAGAGATCAGATTTGTTGTTACCAAAGGCCAGAGGTGGGGGATGGGGAAATGGATGAAAGTAGTCAAAAGTACAAACTTCCAGTTATAAGGTAAATATGTACTAGGGATGTGATGTACAACATGATAAATATAATTAACACTATTGTATGTTATATATGAAAGTTGTTTAGAGAGCAAATCCTAAGAGTTCTCATCACAGGGAAATTTTTTTTTTCTATTTCTTTTTTATCTATATGAGATGATGGATGTTCACTAAACTTACTGTGATGATTGTTTCATGATGTATGTAAGTCAAATCATTATGCTCTATACCTTAAACTTATACAGTGCTGTATGTCAATTATAGCTCAATGAAACTGGAAGATAATTAATTAATTAATTAAAAGTACAAACTTCCAGTTATAAGATAAATAAGTACTAGGGATGGGATGTACAACATGATTAAACACTGCTGTGTGTTCTATATGAAAGTTGTTAAGAGAGTAAATCCTAGGAGTTCTCATCACCAAAAAAATTTTTTTCCTCTTATTTTGTATCTAGATGAGATGATAGATGTTCCCTAAACTTCCTGTGGTAATCATTTCATGATTTAGATAATTCATATTATTATGCTGTACACATTAAAGTTATATGGCACTGTACATGAATTATATCTCAACAGAACTGGAAAAAATTATTTA
The DNA here is from genome assembly GCF_025265405.1 of Mesoplodon densirostris. Lineage (NCBI taxonomy): Eukaryota > Metazoa > Chordata > Mammalia > Artiodactyla > Ziphiidae > Mesoplodon > Mesoplodon densirostris. Next base: position 157,375,035 of record NC_082662.1, on the reverse strand, counting down.
AAAAATCAAATTAATAAAGTACAATGGGAATAAGGGCATGACGTGATAAAAATGAGATGACGTATACAAAGTATTCAGTACAGCACCTGATAAAAGTAAATACACAATTAATGCTAATGATTTTACAATTATTAGTAAAATGTAAAATATCATACAAATGCATGGAATATATCTTTGGGACTGATGGAGGGATAGATCTCACCACCCAGATACTCTGACCATAGAGTATACCATAATTAAGGGAGAAATATAAGGATCATATCCAGAAAACAGAGCAAAAAGTCTACAATTGAAATTTGGAAGTAGATGATGAGTATTTTTAAGAAGTATTTATAAAAGGCAGGATTAAAGAATGAGTGAACTATGAAAAAGAAGGGGCCAAGCAGCTACATAAACTACAAGCAAGTGAAATGGAAGGGACCATGTATTAAATCCATGAACAATGAGAACAAACTGTGCCAGGTTTATATTCAGCCAAGGTCATTGCTATCCCAGGAGAGGACCCTTAAAAGAACTAAGCTGGGCTCCTGGAAGAAGGATGCGCAAGCAGAAGTAACAACAGAAAACTGGCATAGCATAAAAGCATTACACATGGACCAAGGGAAAACAGAAAATTCCTTTCCCAGGGGTGAGCCTGAATTAGATGTTTCCCTGGCCTAGTGTGCTCGGAAATAGAGTCCAGGGAGACTCAGCAAGCTGTGTTCTGATTTTCAGTCTTCCTTGAGCACATAGTAAAAGGGGAACTGAAAACATATATGTGCTTTTTATCCTCAAATCCCAGTGCAGAACAGAGGTCGTAGTAGGATTTTATGAGCCACCTCTCTCTGCTACTGATAAAAGTGAGGCAAGCCACAGAGCAAATTCCAGCTTACCACAGAGCCTCAGGGTGCGAAGGGCCACCTGGAATGCACTTTGGACCAGCATAAGATGTCCCTCTTGATAGCAAAGCCATCTGCAGAGGCCTGCCATTTGCCGATCCACTATCTCAGGTACCCAGCAATTACGGCTTCAGGGTGCCCAAGCTTCTCACAGTGGAGTGTGCCCTGTGCTCAGGGCACCTCTGTCCAAAGTCTTCCTCAGAAAGGAAGGCTGAGGAAACCTCCCACCTGCTAGCTGGGCTGTGTCTAAGGTATTAAAAGAGAAAGCTCTTTAGAAAAGTTTGGGTTGGGAGTCTCTTCTCTGCATTTTCTAACAGGCAAAGAGGTAGAGGCCATCATTTTTTTCATTTGGCTTCAAGGGAGCAACAACTTTTTTCACATCCCCTTGGCCTCCACCTCTGAGAAAACATGCCTAGTAGCTGCCATGCACAGAGCCCTAACACTGGGGACAGAACTTCATCCCCACCCGTTAAGTCTTGGGCCTAATGAATTTCCCATTGATCTTCCTTCAGCCCAGGCATAAAACCCAGGGCTCCGTGCAGTGCGGTTACTTCTTATAATATCCTTATAAATCTTGGCCATCGTATTCATTAATTACAGACCAACCAGGACTCTGGCTGTTAGTTCTGGGTGGCAACTTCATTTATTCCCACATTAAATGCTTTATTTCTGTGGAGCTATTTCAGTCTCACTCCATTACTTAGCTTACCCACCATGTCATCAAGCAATTTTTTTTTAAAAAGACACCCGTCCCTTCTTTTTCAAGAATGAGATAAAGTAGCCAAGTTATTCTAAAACTAGATGATAACAGCTAAACATTTTCTGAGTCTTACTATGTCGCAAACACTGTACAAAGTGCTTCAAATACATTAGTCCATTTAATCCACAAAAAAATCTGTAAAATAAATACTATTATTATTGTCCTGGTTTTATAAATTGAAGATTAGAAACATTAAGTAACTGGCAAGTGGGTAGGGTCTCCATTGGAATTCAGGTTTGTCTGATTCCAAAACTCAAACTCTTATCGACAGAACCATAATAAATAATTACAAAATTGTAACTGCGTGCCTTACTAAGCCATAGTGTGGAGTTCTGCACTGAAAAACAAACACAGAATTTTGGAGTTAAAAAGACCAATAAAATGCTTTAATTCAATCTCTATACTCAGCAGATGGGCCCTGGGTCCCCTCGGGGTGAGGCACTGTGCCCAGGGTCACACAGCTAGTAGAGTAGAGCTGAGACTGGGACCCAGGGCTCCACATTTTCAGCTACATGCTTTCCCTGCTGAAGTCTGCTGCTGTCCAAATGCTCTATCACACTGGAATTTTTTTTTTCCCCTGCGTACAGATGAGAGTAGAAGGATCTGTGGAGTGGTGTTAAGTGAACTGAATGTTCCTTCAGCAAATGAAAATAAGAGGCTAATTAGATTCCATAATCACTCTCTCTGATTAATGTTGTCCTCCCTCCTACCCCAACTTCTACACCTCTGATGTCCCTCAGTTGTGATTTGCAGTAACCCCTGCTCAGTCTAAATTTGTCTCCTCACACATATGTCCCAATCATAAAGCCTGACTTATTAAATCCTTTAATAGCCAGAGACTGTACCCAGCTGGATGGGGTTGAGGACCTGAAATCATGCTTGTTCTTACTGTTGAAAGTCAACAAGTTCTTACTCTATGATGGTAGACTTGTGGCTTGGAGGGTTTAAACTTAAAATCTCACAGAAGCCAGGCAGGAAACTGAAACAAGAGAAGTTGGTAGATATTAGAACATACCAATATCTCAGGTGAATGTGGGGAACTACAGTAGACCACAGGGGCCACATGTCACCCTAAAAGGAGCAGCTGCTCCTCATCTACAGCCAGTGGATGCTGTGGATTCTGTCTCTCTGAAAATAAAATAAGTTCCACGAGTGTGGGGACTTTGTCACATGTCCTGTTGCATTTCCTATGCATGAAGGGGGCATGACACATAGTAGGCACTCAATGAATATTTTCTGAATGAATGAAGCTTCCAGTTTGGAAGCTCTACAGTGTATTCTATATTCAGTGTAAAAGATAGTCCTTGATCTATTAAAGGAATACAGTACATCTGATTGCTCTGGAATAAGGGGAACTGTGTATAGATATTCATTTCAACCACAGGGCACTTCATTTCATAATTGAGGGACACTTCCAGAGTGAAGAGAGTGATGGAGAGTGGTGCACACTCATCACCTTTGTCACCAGTATCAGTGTTGCCAGCCGGGTACCCTATAAGCCTAGAAAGTGCCATTCAATGATAGGAAAAGCTTTTAATAGGAAGGTCTGGCTTCAGGCACTAAAAGGTTATGGGACCTTATACAGATCTGGCTCCTCTCTGACCCAGTTTCCCTCTCTTTAAAAGGAGGGGATTAGTTATCTTTGGCTTTAATAGGTTTTGCCACCTGTTTGGGGAAAGGAACACACCTAGGAGTCCCAAGGGTCATTAATAAAGAGTCAACTGATGTCATAGAAATACACAAGAAACTACTATGAAAAGTTATGCAAAAAATTGGACAACCTAGAAGAAATGGATCAATGTATAGAAACATACAACCTACCAAGTCTGAATCATGAAGAAATAGAAAATCTAAACAGACCAATTATTAGTAAAGCAATTGAATCAGTAATCAAAAACTTCCCAGCAAAGTCCAGGACCAGATGACTTCATTGGTGAATTCTACTGAACATTCAAAGAAGAATTAATGCCAATCCTTCTCAAACTCTTCCCAAAAATTCAAGAGGAGGGAACACTTCCAAACTCATTTTAAGAGGCCAGCATTACCTTCATACCAAAGCCAGATAAGGACGCTATAAGAAAAGAAAATTATAAGTCAATATACTTGATGAACATAGATGCAAAAATCCTCAACAAAATACTAGAAAACTGGATTCAACAGCACACTGAAAGGATCATACACCATGATCAAGTGGGATTTATCCCTGCCATGCAAGGATGGTTAAACATACGCAGACCAATAAATGTGATACACCATATTAACAGAATGAAAGGTAAAAATTATATGATTGCCTCAATAGATGAAGAAAAGGCATCTGACAAAATTCAACATCTTTTCATGATAAAAACTCTCAAGAAATTAGGTATAGAAGAAGTGTACCCCAACATAATACAGGCCATATAGAAAAAGCCAACAGCCAACATACTCAATGGTGAAAAGCTGAAGGCTTTTCCTCTAAGATCAGGAACAAAACAAGGATGCCCACTTTTGCCACTTATATTCAGCATAGTACTAGAAATCCTAGCCCCAGCAATTAGGTAAAAAAATAAATAAATAAAAGGCAACCAAATCAGAAAGGAATAAGTAAAATTGTCTGTTTTCAGATGACATGATCTTATTTTAATATAGAAAACCCTAAAAACTCCACAAAAAATCTCTTAGAACTAATAAATTCAGTAAAGTTTCAGGATACAAAATCAACATATGGAAATAAGTTGCATTTCCATATACGAACAACAAATTGTCCCCCCAAGATTAAGAAAACAACCCAATTTATGATGTCATCGAAAAGAATAAAATGCTTGGGAATAAGTTTAACTAAGGAGGTGAAAGATCTGTGCACTGAAAAATATAAGCATTGATGAAAGAAATTTAAAAAGACACAAATATATGGAAAGATATCCCATGCTCATGGACTGGAAGAATTAATATTAAAATGTCCATATTAACCAATGTAATCTACAGATTCAATGTAATCCTTGTCAAAATTCCAATAGCATTTTTCACAGAAACAGAAAAAAATTCCCAAAATTTGTAAGGAACCAAAAATATCCCAAATCACCAATGCAGTTTGAGAAAGAACAAAGCTAGAGACATCATACTTCCTGATTTCAAACCTTATTGCAAAGCTATAGTAATCAAAATAGTGTGGTACTGACATAAAAACAAACACATAAACCAATGGAACAGAATAGAGAGCCCAGAAATAAACCCACACATATATGATCAACTAATCTTTGATAAGGGTGCCAAGAATACAAAATGGGGAAAGGATAGTCTCTTCAATAAATGGTGTTAGGGAAACTGGATATCCACATGCAAAAGAATAACACTGGAACCTTATCTTATACCACACACAAATATTAATCAGAAATGGATGAAAGATGTAAGTGTAATACCTGAAACCATAAAACTCCTAGAAGAAAACAGAAAAATCTCCTTGACATTAGTTTTGGCAATGATTTTTTGGAAATAAAACCAAAAGCAAAGGCAACAAAAGTGAAAATAAAGAAGTGTGAATACATCAAACTAAAATGCTTCTACATGACAAAGGAAACAATCAACAAAATGAAAAGGCAATGTATGAATGGCAGAAAGTATTTTCAAAACATGTATCTGATAAGAGGTTAATATCCAAAATATAAAAAGAATTCATACAACTCAATAGCAAACAGTAATAACAATCAAAGACCTCTATTTTAAAATGGGCAAAGAATAAACATTTTTCCAAAGAAAACAAACAAATGGTCAATAGGTATACAAAGAGGTACTCAATATCACTAATCATAAGGGAAATGCAAATCAAAACTACAATGATATACCACTTCACATCTGTCAGAATGGTTATTATCAAAAAGTCAAAAGATAAAAAGCGTTGACAAGGGTATGGAAAAAACTATACCCTTGCACATTTTTGGTGAGAATGTAAATTTGTACAGCCGTTATGGAAAATATTATGGATGTTCCTCAAAAAATTAAAAATAGGACTCTTGTATGATCAAGAAATTCTACTTCTGGATATATACACAAAGGAGATGAAATCAGTATCTGGAAGAGATATCTGCACTCTCATGTTCATTGCAGCATTATTCACAACAGCCAAGATATGGAAACAACCTAAGTGTCCATTGATGGATGAATGGATAAATAAATAAACAAACAAACAAACAAATAAATATATATATATATATATCCATCTTTTATATATGTACACACACAATGGCATATATATTCAATGGAATATTATTCAG